>NC_056749.1:496606201-496659739 GCF_019279795.1 Protopterus annectens | reverse complement strand
ATCCCCTTATAAAGCCCTTTAGAGTACTAACTTAAACTGTCATCTGAGATGGGGTAAAAAGTTTACACTTCTGCTACTCTGTCAGCTAGGGCCTTGAACTGTCAATTTCATATGATCCAATATCAAGAATTTATGCTAGACCAGTTAACTATAAAACTGTCCTCTGATGAACCTTTTGATAAGAAGTATGTTCAGGAAATGGTACATAACATTCAGCAAGTTAGTAACCATTCTTTAAAATGCAGCTATGATGCACTGGAGGCTTCCTTTAGATCAGCCATGACTGGCACAGTTATCAGAAGGCATGCATGGTTGAAAGAGCAGGCCTTACCGGACCATGTCAAATCAAAACTATTAGATGCTCCCATGGACAAGGCCAATTTATTTGGTTCTCCTGCACAACAAGTACTGAAGAAGATGGAAGAGAAGGCAAAATCTGTACAAACAGTGAAAGATTTCTTACAGGTCCAGCCTCCAAGGTTTAGCAGGAATTGGCCCTCCAAAAACTGGTCCTTTCCAGACTCCTCTAAAGCACAGAGAGGCAGGAATAGGCGTTCAAGAGGCAGAAACCAATCCAAGGGTGCCTACAGGGGACACCAGTGGCAGGGTAACAACCAGCGAGGCACAGATGCAGCCACCACCACTGCAACAGGACAATCACAGTGACTTGGCTCTGGCACCGCCTACCAGGGAACAACTAGAAGCACCCTTAGGCGGAAAACTAGCTTTATTTTCAAAAAACTGGCATTACATCACAAGGGACAAGTGGATTTTGCAAACCATACACCACGGTTACAGGTTTCATTTCCATACTCTACCAGGAAAGAAAGGAATGCCAAAACTACCTCCGAATCAAAAAGCAGAAGCTCTACAACAAGTAAACCAATTATTAAAGATGAGAGCTGTGGAAAAGGTACCATCTATGGAACAAGGAAAGGGATTCTACTCCAGACTCTTCCTGGTACCAAGAAAGGAGAGCAAATGGAGGCCTATTCTCGACCTGTCCGCATTAAACACATTCCTCATTGTTCCAAAATTCAAAATGCTGACTCTACAGCAGCTTCTTCCCATGCTGGGCAAGGAGTCTTGGCTGGTAACTCTGGATCTCAAGGAGGCATACCTGCACGTCCCCATACGACCAATTTGCAGAAGATACCTCAGATTTCTTGCAGGATCAGAGCATTATCAATTCTCAGCATTGCCCTTTGGCTTATCTACTGCGCCCAGAGTGTTCACGAAATGCCTGGCATCAGTAATTGCGCATTGCAGGCTTCAGGGAATCCAAATTTACCCCTACCTGGACGACTGCCTGATACAAGCGGACAACAAAAACAAACTCACAGCAGACTTACAAAGTCATTTACCTGCTACAAGCCCTGGGATATACAGTCAATTTAAAAAAGTCAAGGCTGATACCATCCCAAAGAATAACCTTTTTGGGTGCAGATCTGGACACATCAAAACAAATGGCATTCCTAACTGCACAAAAACAAGAGCCAACTACCTCTCTACTTTTTGGCATTAACAAAGCAGAACCATCTAACAGCAAGAAAAGTACTGCAAGCCCTGGGCTTCATGGCATCCTGCATAATACTGGTCCCTCATGCCAGACTACATATGAGAAAGCTACAGTGGTACCTAAATAATTTATGGTCTCAACACAAGCACAGCCTAGTAACCAAAATTCCAATAATACCATGCCTGAAGCAAGAGTTCCTGTGGTGGGCGCAGGCCTGTCAATCAAACACAGGATTGCCCTTCTACAGCATTCAACCAAGCCAAACCATCACGACGGACGCCTCAGACCTCGGTTGGGGGGCCCACATGCTGGACAAGTGCATACAAGGCTTATGGACTCAAGACCAGCTGCACCTGCACATAAATCTAAAGGAAATGCTGGCAGTAAAAATGGCAATCCAGACATTCAGACCATTTCTCCTGGAAGGTCAATTGATGATAAGGACAGACAACACCACAGTTATGTGGTACATCAACAAACAGGGAGGCACACATTCATACCCTCTATGCCGGATGGCACTGGACCTATGGAATGTGGCTCTGAGCTACAACATTCAGTTACAAGCAATTTTTGTACCGGGAAAAGAAAACATTCTAGCAGACATACTAAGCAGAACTTCCACGGATGCCCACGAATGGATGCTGCATCCGGACATCTTCAAAGCCATTACAAGGAAATGGGGGCTGCCAGAAATAGACTTATTTGCATCCCCACGCAATCACCAGCTAAAGAAATTCTGCACAAGGACGTACCACCCACTTGCTTGGAAGGTGGACTCCCTATCTTTCAGTTGGAAAAACCTGACAGCCTATGCATTCCCACCACTTCCTTTGATGCACAAGGTGCTTTTGAAGATCAAAGAGGACCGTCCAAGGATCATTCTGATAGCTCCAGACTGGCCAAGGCAACATTGGTACACATTACTAAGGAGCATGTCTCGGGAACAAATATGGACACTACCCCTGGTTCCACTGCTATTAACACAGAACAACTACAACATCCTGCATCCAAACCTGAAAACTCTGCAGCTGACTGCCTGGAACATTACATAAGATCAATTAACCCAAATTTATCCCAAAGGGTTAAAGACATTATCCTTGAGGCTCGCAGACCCTCAACAAGAAAAAATTATGCAGCAAAATGGAAAAGATATCTCATTTGGAGCACTGCAAAGGGAGATGATGTGTCACTGGTAAACATAGCCAACATCCTGGAATACTTGGCAGAGCTCTTCCACACAGGCCTGTCCTATTCTTCCATCAAGATACATGCATCAGCTATTTCAGCAGAATACAGAGTGGATCCTCCTGTCTTCTCACATCCTCTGCTCAGGCAGTTTCTGAGAGGAATTAAAAATGTAAAACCTCCTAGGAAACCACCATTGCCAGCATGGGACTTGAACTTTGTGCTAGAAAAATTGACACTTCCTCCTTTCGAACCAGCAGCAACAGCAGACTTACAATGCTTATCATGGAAGACTGCTTTCCTGCTGGCAATCACTTCAGCAAGAAGGGTATCTGAACTACAGGCATTAATGGCAGTGCAACCCTTCCTGATCTTCCATCAAGATAGAGTGTCCATGAGAACAAATCCTACATTTATGCCTAAGGTGGTATCCAGAGTGTCTTTAAATCAGGCTATCCACCTACCTACATTCTTCCCCAACCCACAGAACAGGGGAGAAAGACTGTTGCATACCTTGGATGTGCATAGACAGTTACGCTATTACCTGGACAGGACCAAGGGCTATAGAACAACTGACCAGCTACTGGTAGCATATGCAACAGGAAGGGAAGGAAAAGCAATTTCAAAACAGACAATCTCCAAGTGGATAGGAAATTGCATTAGATTTTGTTACTCCTATCATGGAAAGAAAACTCCAGAGAACATCAGGCCTCACTCTACAAGGGCTACAGCCACTACCACAGCTTTCTTACGAGGAGTGGCTACCAAAGACATTATAGAGGCTGCTACTTGGACCTCCGTGCATACATTTGCCAAGCATTATAATTTACCTTTATACTCTAGATCCCGAGCAGGTTTTGCCACTGCTATTTTGCAAGGGATCCTAACTACACCATAATTTCTTCTTCCTCCTCCCCTAGTTTGGCTATGGTATTCTACCCATTTGTAAGGACTGCAGATGCATCCTTGAAGGACATAGTACAGTTTTGTACCTACCATAAATGTAGATGTCCGATAGGAATGCATCTGCAGTCAGGATTACCCACCCCTTCCCTCTGTGGTACTCCTAGGTATTTACCCAACTAATAGCTAGCTGGGGAGGGATCTATTATGGTGTATTTGTTTGTATATATGTACATACATGCTTATTTTTGTGTTTGCTCTCTACTATTTGGAAACATTGGCATTTATCCAAATTTAGCCTTCCAAGAGGGCACCTGGCATCTGGGGCAAGAAACACTGAGGAAAATGGCGTTGGCTGATGCCTTTATACCCGAATAACTGCAGCTATGACGTCGGGTGAAGTGCGACACCAGCCGAGGCCAGACCCAGACTTTGGAATCCGGCCGACCGAAGGGCTGCCTGACGACAGGACAACCCATTTGTAAGGACTGCAGATGCATTCCTATCGGACATCTACATTTATGGTAGGTACAAAACTGTACTTTTTGTACCTACCATAACTGTAGATGTTCGAATGTTCACACTGCTGCAGTCCAGGTTATCCTCCCTCCATCCCCTCTGAACTAGCTGGACTTACCTATACCTTTCTATCATATACAACCTTTGTGGTGTATTTGCTTGTAACTGAAGGTATTGTTTTTATTTTATATGTATATTTTTTATTAGCAATATATATTGCCTTTCTACTTTGGGGCACCTGACATCTGGGGCAAGAAAAACTGAAGAAAATGGTGTCGGATGCATCTTATATACCCCTGGCGCACTGACGTCAGGGAAGAAGCGACAGCAGCCGACACCGGACCAAGACTTTGGAACTCTGGCCGACTGCGGGACCGCCTGACGGCAGGATAACCCAAGTGTAATGACTGCAGCAGTGTGAACACTCGAACATCTACATTTATGGTAGGTACAAAACTGTACTTTCTCTGCACTGCCCTTTGGCTTATTTACTGCACCCAGGGTATTCACAAAGTGCCTAGCTCCAGTCATTGCATTTTGCAGGCAAAGAGATATTCAAATATACCCATACCTAGACGATTGTCTAATTCAGGCAGAAAGCCAGGACATACTATTGAATCATCTGGCGTTTGTACAAACATTTCTAACTTCTCTGGGGTACACCATAAACGAAAAGAAGTCACATCTTTTACCCTGTCAACAAATTGTATTCCTGGGAGCAAACCTGAACACAACTTCCCAGATGCCTTTCCTCACGCCAGAGAAACAAGTTAATTTGACAGCCTACTTGAAACTAATGGCCACAAAGACCCTGCTATCTGCAAGACAAATACTGCAAGCCTTGGGGTTCATGGCCTCCTGCATTCTCCTAATTCCATATACAAGACTGCATATGAGGAAACTACAATGGTATCTAAAAAGCCTATGGTGTCAACATTCTCAGGATCTAGAAGCAATGATTCCTATCATACCTTGCCTACAAATATAGTTCCTTTGGTGGGCAGAGGCCTGCCACCAAAACAACGGACTGCCATTCCCTGTACCCCAAACCCTAACAACAGACGCATCAGACTATGCATGGGGGGCTCACTTGGCAGGGAATTGCATTCAGGGCAAATGGAACCCAAGTCAAACGCACCTGCTTATCAATTAAAAAGAAATGTTAGCTGTACAGAATGCCCTGACAGCCTTCAAGGACCACATTCTTCCAGGACAATTAATGGTAAAGACTGATAACACCACTGTTCTGTGGTACATAAACAAGCAGGAGGGAACCCACTCATACCCTCTCTGCAGACTAGCCATGGCTCTGTGAAACACAGTATTGAGCTACCAAGTGCACCTACAGGCTCAATACCTGGAAGGAAAGCTAAATACACTGGCAGACGAACTAAGCAGAAATCTCTTGGACCCACACGAATGGAAACTGGAACCAAAGACATTCGACATGTTGATAAATAAATGGGGGGGCCCAGAGATAGACCTGGTTTCCTCCCCCCAGAACTACCAATTGGAGAAATTCTGTACATTGACTCCCCACAAACAAGCTTGGAAAGTGGATGCCCTGTCCTTCACCTGGAAAAACCTATCCGTTTATGCCTTTCCTCCTCTGCCTCTCCTCTCCAAGGTACTACTAAAGATCAAACAGGACAAACCAAGGACGATTCTGATTGCCCCAGACTGGCCACGCCAACACTGGTACCCCCTCTTGCGCAGTGTGTCACTGCTGGCACCATAGCACCTACCTCAGACCCCTACTTTGCTGTCCCAGCAGGAGGGCCAGTTTCTGCACCCTCAGCTTCAAACCCTGAACCTGGCAACCTGACTAATTACCTGATATCTCCATTACCATCCCTCAGTAAGCAAATGTTGGATGTCATTCTGGAGGCAAGGAAGCCTAGTACTAGAAAATTTTATGCTGAAAAATGGAAAAGATTCTGTTCCTGGAACCAAACTCGGGGGATAGGCACAGCAGCGCCCAATTTACCTCAAATTCTTCAATACTTAACTGAGATGCTTCGCAAGGGCCTTTCCTTTTCCTTCCATCAAAATTCATGCCTCAGCCATTTCAGCTCATTACAACACAGAACCCACCCCTCTTTTCTTATCCACTGCTCAAGCAGTTCCTCAGAGGGGCCAAAACCTTAAGACCACCCACGAGAGCCCCAATTCCAGCCTGGGACCTTAACTTTGTATTGGAAAAACTCATTCTACCTCCTTTTGAGTCAGCTGCAAATGCAGAGCTGAAATTCCTTTCTTGGAAAACAGCCTTCCTTTTAGCCATCACTTCAGCAAGAAGGGTGTCTGAATTACAGGACCTTATGGCAGTGGAGCCGTACATCATCCTTCATGTGGACAGGGTGTCCCTCAGGACCAGTCCCTCCTTCATGCCCAAGGTGGTATTCAGTGTGGCTCTTAATCACTCCATTCATTTGTCACCCTTCTTTTCTAATCCACAGAACAAAGGGGAATGTATTCTGCACTCCTTAGATGTGCACAGACAGCTTAGATTTTACTTGGACAGGACTAAACCTCTCAGGAAATCTGAACAGCTGCTGGTTGCATTTGGTGCAGGGGCAGAGGGGAAGGCCATTTCAAAGCAAACCCTTTCTAAATGGGTAGGCCATTGCATTCATTTCTGCTATAAGCACCATGGAAAACCTACCCCACATGGAATAAGACCACATTCTACCAGGGCTGCATCTACCTCCACAGCTTTTCTCAGAGCTGTCCCTGCCGGGGACATCCTAGAAGCTGCTACCTGGAGTTCTGTACATACTTTCACCAAGCATTGCCATTTGCCAATTTTCTCTAAATCCAGAGCTGGCTTTGCCACTGCAGCCTTGCAGGGCCTTATAGCTGGTCCTAATGCTATCTAATTTCCTCCTCCCATCCTTAGCTTTGGGAATCTACCCAAATGTGATGACTGCAACAGTGAAACACGAAGAACATAGTACAGTTGTGTACACTTACCATAAATGTAGATGTTCAACTGTATTCACTGTTGCAGTCCTGGTTACCCTCCCTCTAGCCCCCTGACTTCTTTTGGCTATACCTCTATTCTTGTTTAGTATGATTTAAGCTTTTTGGTGTATTTGCTTTTTTGTTGGAGGTGTAACCTTGTATATATATTTGTTTCCCATTGGGGGGCACCTGACATCTGGGGCAACAAAAAACTGATGGCGTCGGCTGCATGCTTTATACCCCTGGCTAGCTGACGTCATGGAAGATGCGACAGCAACCAACGCAGGACCGAAGACTTTGATTATCTGTCCGACTGAGGGCTACTGCAAGCAGATAAACCAAAGGTGATGACTGCAACAGTGAATACACTTGAACATCTACATTTATGGTAAGTGTACACAACTGTACTTTCTTCAAGCGTTGGTTGCTTCACCATTTGAATGTGCATCAACCATGGATCTTAAATTTTTGTCTTGAAAAACAGCATTTCTAGTGGCTATCACCTCTGCTAAGAGGGTTTCAGAACTGCAAGCATTGTCTATTAAAGTTCCATGCATGCTTTTCCATAAGGACAGGGTTTCCCTTCGTACCAATCTTTCCTTTTTTCCCAAAGTAGCATCACAGGTTAACATCAATCAAACTATTAATTTACCTGTTTTCTTTCCAAATTTGCTAACAAAATGGAATACAGACTTCACTTGTTGAATGTCCATGGACTGCTACGATTCTATTTGCATAGGACTAGAACCTTTCGTAAATCTGATCAATTGTTTGTGTCCTTTTCTAAACCCTTTTTGGGTAAACCTGTCTCCAAGGTCACCATAGCTAGGTGGATCTCTTTGTGCATCCTTCAGGTCTGTAAGGATAAAGGTTTGTCTCCTCCGGGTCAGGTGAAAGCTCATTCGACTTGGTCAGTGGCTACTTCTGCGGCCTTTTGGTCGAGAGTCTCATTGGATGATATTTGTTCTGCAGCTACTTGATCCTCATCTCATACCTTTATTTCTCACTATAAATTGGATTTGATCTCTCGGAGAGCATCCTTTGGTTCTGCGGTGCTCTGGAAAATCCTTCCATGAGGGCCACCCAGATGTTTAGTAGCTGGGGGCTGTGTCCCACAGGTTGAAGATCAAATAAAGTAAACTAAATCAGATAAAGAAGTTATGTACTCACCATAACGTTCCATCTGAGTAGTTCTGCTTCATTTGTCTTCAGCCGTCCCTCCCTCCTTCCCCCTGGTCTTACCATATGGACAGCCTGTTTGGCTGAAGTTTTAGGTGCGTAAGGTGTTTTTTCAGGTCGGGTTCTCAGTATAAGTGGCAGCAAATTCGATCTGGGGGTTGGATTATGGGTAAAGGGAGGAGCTTGGTGCTCGGAGCAGATGCTAGTGAAATTTCCGTCTTGGATCCGATACAGATCTGGTACCCACAGGTTGAAGACAAATGAAGTAGAACTACTCAGATGGGACGTTATGGTGAGTAGATAACTTATTTTTCTCTTACCATGCCTCAAAAGAGAACTTCCTTGGTAGAAAGACATCATCAAGTTGAATCCACAAGCAACGTCTCCCTACCAGTGACAGGCAATGGCCATTACCACAGACAGATGTTCTTGGTGTTTCACTGTCGCAGTCATCACATTTGGGTTATCCCTGCCAGGGTAGCCCTCAGTCGGCCCGAATACCAGAGGCTTTGTATTTCTGCGTCAATTGCTGTCTCTTCAGGACTGGCGTCTGGTCATCAGTAGTATAAAGTAAGGCAGCCGATGTCATTACATCAGTCTTTCTTGTCGAGGAGCCCGAAGCAGAAGCAGTTCGCATGAGTGCTGGTCGACCACTACCTGAGTTTTGTTTTTCAAATTGAGGCTGAAGTCTTCTATAGCTAAGTACCCCGTTGGGGATTCTTTTTTTCTTGCTCTAACCGATGTCAGAAAAAGTTAATTTTCTCATCTGTGGAAAGCAAATTCCACACCGAAACTTTCATTCTTACTGCGTCACCTGCTTAGGCCCAGACCACGACGTCTCTCACTGTTGCTTTTGTGCTTTGTTCCTCGCCAGAACTATACATCGTCGGGGCCTTATTGTAGCTAGATATTTTCACTCACAGTCCTCTAATCCATCCGAAAGTAGATCTTCCAAAAAAGCGTAAGGATAAAGACAGAGACAGACTGCGCAGGTCCAAACCTACCAATGATCCTTCCGTTAAGCTAGTCGTCAGTTCTCCTGTCCTCAGTGAGGGGCTTTCGCAGCCCCTGATGCCCGCTTATTCGCAGGCATCCACCGAGACCCTTTCGGAGTCTGGTATGCTGCAAAGCTCTTCATCAACTCAGGATCCTGTGGTTCTACCTTGGATGGGACTGGAGCCACTGAGCAGGCACCAGCGGGAAGTACTTTGCACTACTGATTCTCGACACAAACCAACAACTTCTTTTGCATCTACCGTTCTTTCATAAACTAGAGAGTTTCTAAGGCCCAGGGTATGAGCCACGCCCAAGAAACCAATGACCCAATCTCAGGCACCTGCTTCCTTGCCTCAGTCTCAAATGCTTAAAATGGTGGAAGACCTTGTAATGCTTATCAGGGGGAAGTCAGGCTACCCCTTACAAAAGAAAAAGAGATTTGTCCCCAGTAGTTTTATCTGAACAGGAGTCCGATGATTGATGCATCTGAAAATGAAGACATGCAACCCCTCTCTGCTTATGAGGATTCTGATGTAGCAGAAATCCATTCCTTCAGCTTCTCCACCCAAGGACTTTTCCTTTGGGGAAACCTTTCATACTTTAAGGGAGCATTTCCAACGGGAATGTTAGGACTACCCTGAGCCTAAAAAGAGACTCAGGGAATTCTTAGATCTTCCACAACACAGACCCTTGGCCATTCCTCCTGTCCTGGATGTTGTGGATGATGTTTTTATGGAATCTAGTTTGACTCCTGACACCCTCCCTCTTGCTCCCAGGAAACCTGACTGGTATTGCAGAGTCCCTGACTCGCATAAATTTCTTTTCAAAAATCCTTCTTTTGACCCTGAGGTTATTTCTGGCCTAAAGGAATTAAAGCAACTTCTTCTAAGAATCCCACCCCCTCAAATAGGGATTCCCAAGCATTAGACAGATGGGGCAAAAAAGTATACACTTCTGCTACTCTTGCTATTAGAACACTAAATTGTTAGTTCCATATGCTAAAATTCCAGCAACATACCATGGAACTCCTCAAACAGAAAATATCATCTTTTCCTGCTTGTGCAGAAAGTGAGTTATAAGAGTTGATGCATTCTGCAAGTCAAGTAACTAAGCACACCTTACACTGTGGTTTTGATGCCCTAGAAGTATCTTGCAGGGCAGCAGTCACCGGTTCTGTCTATAGAAGGCATGCTTGGCTTAAGGAACAGCCCTTACCAGACCATGTAAAATCTAAAGTATTGGATGCAACCTTGCACAAGAACAACTTATTTGGCACCAAGGCAGAGGAGGTCTTAAAAAAGATGGAAGAAAAAGCTAAATCTATGCAGATAGTTAAGGATTTCCTGCAAGTCCAGCCACCAAGGTTCAGTAGGCATTGCCCCTCCAAGCACTTGTCCTTTCTTTCCCCTCAAGGTCAGTTCAGGCCAGACCCCGGGGAAGCAGATCCCCCAGACAGCAACCACAGGGAATGCAGAGATCAAAGCAATGGAGTTCCTTCACTTCAAAACCAGGGACTGCAAAGCCACCCCCTCATGGTAAGAACTCACAATGACTCTGCACTTCCACCCCCTCCCTCTGCCCACCTGCACTTGCCCCTAGGAGGAAAACTCTCCTTCCATGCAAGCATCTGGGCCACCATTGCCAACGACAGCTGGGTCCTCAACATAGTGTCCCAGGGATACAAATTTTCTTTTCACACTCTACCAATCCCAAAAGGGTTCCCAAATCTTCCTCCAAACCAGTGGCCAGAAGCCAAAAAGCAAGTCCTTTCCCTTCTCTCTATGAGGGCAATGGAGCACATTCCTGCAGAACAGATAGGCCAAGGTTTCTACTCCAGGCTCTTGCTGGTACCCAGAAAAGAGGGCACCTGGCGCCCCATCCTCGATCTATCCATTCTAAACACCTTCCTGGTGATAGCAAAATTCAAAACGCTCACACACACCCCCCCCCCCCCCCCCCAGCAACTACTACCTATGCTCTCCAAGAATGCTTGGCTAGTCACCCTAGACCTAAGAGAGGCCTACCTCCTCATCCCAGTCAGGGAATCATGCAGGAAACATCTATGTTTCAGGTCAGGATCTCTGCACTTTCAGTTCTCTGTGCTTCCCTTTGGCTTATCTACTGCTCCCAGAGTTTTCACAAAATGTCTGGCTCCCGCCATTGCTTTTGCAAGACAAAGAGATATTCAAATTTACCCATACTTAGACGACTGCTTAATTCGGGCAGTCAGGAAAAGCTGCTCAAGTACCTGGCCTTTGTAAAATCCCTACTGACCTCCCTAGGGTACACTGTCAATGAAAAGAAATCCAGACTAGTACCCACCTAAAAGATTATATTCCTGGGAGCATGCCTGGACACAGCATCCCAGATGACATTCTTTACACCAGAAAAGCAAACTTATCTGACAGCATATTTCTCTCAACTAGCCACCAGCCCCTGGTTATCTGCAAAGAAAATCCTTCAAGCTCTGGGGTTCATGGCATCTTGCATTGTACTCATTCCATATGCCAGACTGCATATGAGGAAACTTCACTGGTACCTAAAAAGCCTTTGGTGTCAATACTCTCGGATCTGGAAACTCTTATACCAGTGATACCTTTCCTAAGGAAATACTTTCTTTGGTGGGCAGCAGCATGCTACCACAAAAAGGGACTGCCCTTCTCACCACACCACGCCACCCAGACTCTCACCACAGACGCATCAGACTATGCCTGGGGTTCACACCTGGACGGCAGGTACATACAGGGCCAATGGAGCCCCCATCAAATACATCTGCACATCGACCAAAAAGAAATGTTAGCTGTCCAGCACACACTGACAGCTTTCAGGCCCCTTCTCTCCCCAGGGGCTCTACTGATCAAAACAGATGGCACCACTGTGGTGTGGTATACCAACAAGCAGGGAGGAACTCGCTCCTACCCTCTATGCAGGCTCGCCATGACCCTTTGGCACACAGCCATACAACTACACTTATTAGCACAATTCCTTCCAAGCTCTCTAAACTCTCTGGCAGACAACTTAAGCAGAAATCTTCTGGACCCACATGAGTGGCAGCTAGACCAAATAACCTTCACCCTAATAACTCAGACTTGGGTCACCCCGATGATCGACCTCTTTGCTTCCCACTCCAACCATCAGCTCAGCAAGTTCTGCACCAGGGAGCCTCCCTGCAGGGCCTGGAAAGTAGATGCTGTATCCTTCCTGTGGGTCAACCTCTGTCTATGCATTTCCCCCACTACCTCTCGTTACCAGGGTGCTGCTCAAAATAAGGGAGGAAAAACCGAGGAGAATTGTGATTGCTCCCGACTGGCCTCGCCAGCACTGGGTACCCACTGCTGTGCATCCTGTCCCGTCTGCCACCATGGCATCTCCCTCAAATCCCAACCCTCCTGACCCAGAGGGAAGTAGAATTCATACATCCCCAGTTGCAGACCCTCAGTTTGGCAGCCTGGCTTATTCCCTGACCACTGAACAAGCTGCCAATATCAGTAAACTGGTTCTAGATGTTATACGTGAGGCCAAATTATGCTGACAAATGGAAAAGGTTCTGCACCTGGATCTAGGCTAAGGGAGCCGATATGGCACAGCCCTCCCTACCTCTCATCCTGGATTATCTAGCTGACCTGCTACACAGTGGTCTGTCATTTTCCTCTATTAAAATTCATGCCTCTGCTATATCTGCTCATTTCAACACTGAGCGTCCACTTTTCTCACAGCCTCTCATCAAACAGTTCCTAAGAGGGGCTAGCAACTTGAGGCCACCCAGAAGAGCACGAATCCCAGCTTGGGACCTAAACTTTGTGTTAGAAAAGCTCACCCTGCCCCCCCTTTGAACCAACAGCTTTAGCAGAGTTAAAGTTTCTCTCCTGGAAGACAGCCTTGCTTCTGGCCATCACTTCAACCAGAAGAGTATCCAAGCTACAAGCACTCATGGCTGTAGAGCCCTTCATAGTCTTGCATGCTGACAGGGAGTCCCTCAGGACTAACCATCCTTCAAGCCAAAAGTGGTGTCCAGTGTGGCTCTCAACCATTCTATTCATTTGCCCACCTTTTTCCCTAACCCACAAAACAAGGGGAAAACGATACTGCACTTGCTAGATGTGCACAGACAGCTCATATTCTATCTAGACAGGACTAAATCATTCAGAAAGACTGATCAATTGTTAGTCAGCTTTGCTGCATGAGCAGAGGGCAAGGCCATATCCAAACAAACCATTTCCAAATGGATAGCACACTGCATCCATTTCTGCTACAAGCAACACGGGAAACCTCCCCCTAAGGGGGTCAGGACTCGCTCTACCAGAGCAGCCTCCACCTCTGCAGCTTTCCTCAGAGGAGTCCCCAGCAGGGACATCCTGGAGGCTGCAACATGGACATCTGTTCACACCTTCACCAGCCATTTCCACCTGCCTATCTTCTCCAAATCTAGGGCGGGCTTTGCCACTGCAGTCTTGCAAGGCATCCTAGCCAGCCTCTAGTCTTATTGACTGCCTCCACCCTTTTCCTCAGCTTTGGGAATCAACCCAAATGTGATGACTGTAACAGTGAAACATGAAGAACATAGTACAGTTGTGTACACTTACCATAAACGTAGATGTTCGAGTGTATTCACTTTTGCAGTCCTGGTTTCCCTCCCTCCATTCCCATTTTCTCCCCTTACAAGGAACTTTTTGGTATCTACTTTCTACTGGTAGAGTTCTTCCACCATGTCCTGGCTCCCACTTGGGGGCTCCTGACGGGGTAAGAAAAACTGATGTAATGGCATTGGCTGCCTTACTTTATACTATTGACGACCTGACGTCAGTCCTGAAGCGACAGCAAGCGATGCAGAAATACTAAGCCTCTGGTATTCCGGCTGACTGAGGGCTTCCCTGGCAGACATAACCCAAATGTGATGACTGCAACAGTGAATACACTCTAACATCTACATTTATGTTAAGTGTACACAACTGTACTTTCTGAGATACCATGAGGAGCTCACTTTAGGCCTCTTGAAGGTGCAGGAGGTCTAGATCCAAGACCAAAGAAAACTTCACATAAATTAAAAAGAATTGGTGGTAGTCTTTCTAGCTGTGAAAGCCTTTCAAATTTATCTGTCACCAGGCACACTGCAGATTTGAGTGGACAGTATGTGTTACATCAACAAACGAGAGTATCTGCCCCACACACGCGCGCGCACACACAGATACACACACACACACACACACACACTCTCTCTGTCTCTAGAGGTAAAGATTTGGCTGTTGGCACAACAGTTGCAATTGACTGTGATTGCATCCTACATCCCTGGCCAGAACAACGTATAACAGATTAATTTAGCAGGGACATTCTGGAGTCTAAAGAACAGATTCGGAAATGAGAGATTTTCCTGGACCTCACCCATCTATGTGCGCTTCCCAGCATAGACTGGTTTGCCATCCACAGTAACAGGCAACTCCTTAGGTTTTGCTCAATAACTCAGCACACACAGACATGGAGAACAAACACATTCTCCTTCAAGTGGATGGGTCTTTTCATGCCTTCCTATCCTTACCCCGGATACCCAGGGTACTGATAAAAGGTGAAGTCAGACAAGATGAGCATGATTCTCATAGCCCTTTCTGGCCAAGGCAACATTGATTCTCCCTACTGTGCGCCCCGAGCAAAGGAAGATTTTTCATACTATTGTTGATGGACCTCATTCAGCCAAATGGGTCTGTCATTCATCCTCTCTTGAAGACATTGAGGCTATCAGCTTGGAGGATTGGTTTCTGACCCTGTATTATAATACATCTACAGAAGTGCTGTCTATCTGAGAGAAGCTTGAAAACCAACTACCAGACGATAATCATACTTATCCAATTGGAAAAAGTTTTTTCTATGATGTAAGAATAAAAATATTAACCCATCACAGTCAGACATAAACCTTCTGTTACAGTACCTCTCAGGGTTATTCCACCAAGGCTTTCTTACTTCATTATTAAGGTGTATGCTTTTGCTAGCTCTCCTTGCCTTTCCTGCTCCCCTACTGTTCCCACCCCAACACGTAGCTTTTCCTGATAGCGGTCATAGCCCTTCAACCTCCCAGAAAAATCCCTGTCCCTACCTGGGATTTAAACTGTGATTTAGAAAGGCTAACTTTGCCACCATTTGAGCCAGCAGCATCTGCTCCTCTAAAGGTGCTCAGTTGAAAGTCCCCCCCTACTCATAGCTGTCACCTCAACCAATAGCGTTTGAGAGCGACTCGCTTTGATGTGCAAGTAACTCTTTACTTGAAAGAGTTAACTTTAGAACTAGTCTGTCCTTTATGCCTTAAAGTCGTGTCAAAGATTTCCTTGAACCAAGCTATTCTTTTACCAGTGTTCTTTCTTAACCCAAAGGGTAAAGGAGAGCAAATCTTGCATTCATGGGGAAACTTCAATGGATTGCAGAACCAAAGGTTATGAGGTCTTTTCACTGACAAAACCCTTCTAGTGCTTCTGAAGGTTTGCCAGACTGTCCTCCTCTGGAACACTTCTCTGTCTATCCTCTAGCCTTACTTGCCATCGGGATTCAGAGTCTACTCAAGGTTCTCTAGTACTGCAGAAGAACAGGGACCTAAGGCCAGTCTTGGACCTAAACCAGCTGAACCTGTTTGTCAAACGGACATCTTTCTGGATGGCCTCATCTGGGGAAGGGACAATTGGATGTGCTCATTGGGCCTTCTAGATGCTTACTATCACATCAAGGTAGCCAAGTAGCGTAGGAGGTTCCTGCGCTTCTGTCTGGAAGCCAGTCTTTTCCAGTTGAGATCAGTGCCCTTTGGTCTCTCCATAGCCTCCTGGTGTTCACCAAATGCATGATGGTGGTAGCAGCCTGACTGCAGTTGCAAGGGTTCCAGCTGTTCCTGTATTCAGACAACTGGCTTATCATGGCCACCACAAGAGATTTTCTGGTCCAACCAAAATATTCCTTATTCTGTCTGTGCTGATCTGTAGAGCTTACCTTAAACTTCAAAAACTCCAAACTGGAATCAGTTCAGGTCCGAGAATTCATGGGTTGATTTATGGAGACTTCCAGCTGGATAGCCAGGCTACCTCTGTCCAGATTATTCTTTCTGTCTTCAAGCTTTTACACATTTTGTGTTATCAGAATCCACCAGATCACTGAATTTTCCACCTTTTAGGACCCATGGCAGTAGCTCTCACTCTAGTCCCACGTGAAAATTTGTATGTGAGAGCACTCCAGTGGTCTCTGTCCATCCAGTGGTCCATAATGCATCATCCATTATACTACCCAGTTATACTCGCCAAGATTTGCAGGCAGCATATACAGTGGTGGCTACCTTCTCTTCTGATTTCCTTACGATACCCCTTTGTGTTTCACCCTCCAAGGGGCATGGTAACTATGGATGCCTTTCTTCTGGGGTGGGGAGGGCATTTCGAAAGGAGAATGAATCCAGTTTCCAGACCAAGGCCAACCTTCACATCAGTGTCCTTAAGATTTGTACAGTCTTGCCTGTGTTGCAGTCATTTCAGCATTGCATCCCCACAGGTGTGACTGCAGTACAATCAGATATGTATGTAGTCTGCTACATCAACAAACGAGGCAGCTGCTGATATTCATCATTCCCACTGCTGCAGTAAACTTGAGTATATATCGGTTGTGTCTTGCCTAAGACACAGCAACTGGACAGTTTCTAAAAACTCTTAACTCCCACATGTCCACTCTGACTGCTGTTTGGTCACCCCTGAGGATGGAGGATCAGCAGCGAGAGTGGAAAATCTTGGTACTTGATATCTCATGAAGGTGCAGCCTGTTGGCTTCACAAGAGCAGCAGCTGGCTTTTCTGTTCCTTTGTGGCAGATAAGTTCCTTTTGGGGGAACCCTTCCACACAGAAAAATTTTCAAGTGTATGGGTGTGAGTAATACACTCGTGCACAAACACACAGGTATATATTAAGTATCTTCTGCTTGTAATTTGGAAATATGTTGTGTTCCTTTAAAGTAGCCTGGTACTTATTAGCTAAATATTCCTTGTTTAGCTTCAGCTAGTGTGGAACCTTGTTTGATGTGGAAATGTACTGCTTATGCAAATGTTATATTTATAGGTTCATAGAAAATCACTAAGCTAACAGTTTGAGAGTCCTTACAAGCCTAGCCAATATAACCCGGTTTTACTCTATATATGGTCCCTGGGGCAAGAGGATGAAATGGATTTGTGCCTACGCATTGAATATCTTACAGATTGCCCCATCCGTAAGAAACATAGGCACATTTAAGTAATTATTTTTACAAAAGTTTTAATTGTGGGGTAGTGTTTCATTTGAATGGGGAAAGTGGCATGGCATGTAGTGCTCGAGTTCACACTGTGACAACTTACCTGCCATTTATTCTGTCTGACTAATTTTTCTTCTGCCGGGTTTTTAACATGTTCTTGGTGTACTGTTTGACCATTTACAGGACATGTAGTGCTTGTGTTAATGCTGTGACAACTGACCTAATATTTATTTCTCTTCTACTAATTTTCTATTTCTGTCAAAACTTGTTTTACTTCTAAGAAGTTTCTGACAAGGTTTTAGTTCATTACTTGGACTTTACAGTATTTTGGGGACTTTGTCTTTATGTGTAAGTGTGATGCTTGTTTGTAGCCTTTTGAAAGGTTACTTTCTGACCAACTCATTTCCTCTGATTTATGGCTTTGCTCACCCTAGCAGTCCTAGAACCATTGCCATTTATTCAAGGGGCAAAGGCTTATGTTCCAGAATGCTTTTAGTACCAAAGACAAAGAGCTTTCTTGGGGACTTGTTCTAAATCTTTCCTTCCTGTTTGTTTCTCTGCATTACCCTTTAGATTACTTGCTGCTTCAACTGTGTTTGCAATGCGTCCAGCTTCAATCATAGCTTATAGCTGGCTGAATCATCTTTATTTTGGATTACTTATCTTTGCAGAGTCTTTTCCCAGATGACAAGAGGCTTAATATGGGATTCCAGATAAATGTTCGGAAATCCTCTTTGACCACTTCATACCTGATTGTCTTTTAAAATGTCTTATATGCACTCTGTAGAGAAGGTGGAGTTGTATCTGGAAACCTTCCTGAACTTCCCATTTCAGTTTTGGACTTCAGCTAGAAAGTTTCTCAGGATTCTTTCTGATTAGGTTGTACTTGAAAAAGATTCTAAGTTATCAAAAAAAAAAAAAAAAACACATGGACCCAACACATGTATACATCAGATACCTATCTGGGCTTTTTATAAATGGAACTGTACTGGTAGAGACTACAGACACCAGCAGTTGTGTTTGTCCTCCCCCTTTTTCTCCTAACCTCCAGTTTAATATGAATTTTCAGACACCTTAGAATTTCTGGGGGGGGGGGGTTTCTATGAGGATAACAGTGGAGGGCCTGTGGTATTCTGCAGGTAGAGCAAAGCATGTTATTTTGAAAAAAAAATGGGAGATTTGATCCATGCCTTTTAATCTCTTCATCTGTGGTCCCCTAATGATTATAGACAACACCACAGTGATGCGGTACATCAGCAGTCTAGACTGCATAAGGCCATACCTGCTCTGCAGGCTGGCTGTGGTCACTTGGGAGTTAGCATTTAAGCTTTCTCATAAACATATTACATTCCATCAGAGGAAAACATAGTTGCAGACAAAGTAATGAAATCCTTCAGCACAGAAGAAACTTGGGCCTTAGTGCAATATAAAAATCCAGTTTATTGACACAGACAGTTTAGCGCTTTTGTTAAAGAAACCTCATCAGAACTGCTGCACCCTTACCCTGCAACTACATAAATAGTTCACAGTTCAGTCACATGACTCAATTAGCATTCAAAATTAAAAAATACGTCTTCAGTTAAAACTAAATAATCAGAGCTTTAAATACATGTTTTGATTGCAAGTAAAACTAGAATAGTCCTATGAAACTTAAGATTTTTTTTATGTTTGTAAATGTTTGAGTTTTAAAAGTGGAACTAAAGAACATGCTTCATTCAAGCCAGGATATATAGCATTTAACTTTATCTGCCGACATAGTTCCTTAAAATTCAAGTGCTCTTCGTTACTCTACCCTGTATGTCAAGCTTAATAGAATCCACCACAAAAAATGTAAAGTCATGCCGTCGGTTGTTATTAATATGTCTAAATAGTGCATTGGTGGTTTTAGCTTTTTTAATGTCTAAGGAATGTTCGTATGTACGATCTCTCAGCCTTCTAGAGGTTTTGCCCACGTAGAAACAGGAACATTGAACACAGTGGGCAATGTACACCACATGGGAGGAGTTACAATTATAATAATCCTTAACTCTAAGTTTGTAGTTATTTACTACCAAAAAGTCTATGTTGGTACACGTGGGCATTGCTTACATGCACCACATTTGTGCGTCCAAATTCTAGGGGTTCTTCCACCCCTACGGTTGTCTACCCTTTCTAAAAGCGGCTTAAAAGTAACACCCTTCCTATAAGTTACTTTTGGCTTGACACCTAATTTGGCTTTAACCTCTGGATCTGAAGAAACAATCCACCAATATTTAAGTATAATATCAATGATCTCTGCAGAATCAAGATTATATGTACAAATAAAGGACCTAGTGTTACCATTAAAGGAAAAATTACCACTTAAAATGGGAGTATAAATACCATTCTCTCTTTTGTACTACTACTGAATATATCCTGAATAGGAATTCACTTGGATAGCCTCTGGCCAAAAACATCTTGCTAACCTTATCGCATTTTTTAATGAATTGAGAAGCCTCTGACACCATTCTTCCTAACCTGACATATTGGACTTCAACAACCGCCTTCTTTTGGTGTAATGGATGTCCACTAGTGAAGTGTAGATAGGTATTGGAGAAAGTGGTTTTTCGAAAAATGTTAGATATATAGGTGTTAACTGTATCTTTAATATGCACATCCAAAAATGTAATTTCCTTATAGTTAACCACATGTGAAGATTGCAGAAAGTCCTCAGTATGATTAATGTAAACCAGAAACTCATTTAGTTGGTCCAAGGTACGTTTCCACAATAAAAAATGTCATCCAAAAATCTGGTATACAAGGACCACCATGCTACATAAGGGAAGTTGAATATACATAAATCCTCCCACTGAGCCATGATGTAATTTGCAAAAAGTGGGGCACAGGTAATTTGTCTAAAAAAATGGAAATTGTTTTTCAAAACCAGATCCATAAGCGATGACATGTCGGAAACTTCACCTGTTCTTAAATGGGCATTTTTTGAAAGTTACTAATAAAAACAACCACCAGTGAAGAAAACCAAATAAATTTAAAAAAAAAAAACACTGGAGCAGCAGAGGAAGCCACCAACCAGGAATTTAGTGTAAAAAAACTTTTACTCATTGCTTTCGTCAAAATGACTTCTTCAGAGATAGAAATTCAGTCACCCTTACAAAGGCTTATATACATACAATCTCATGTCCCTCCTATTAAGTTAATTACATAATTGCCAATCAACATCTTCAATGAATTAATACAATGAATACTACAATAAAGCCGTAAAAGAAACTGATACAATAAAATAAAATACATTTAATATGTATAAAACTGCGGTGGTGGTGCTGCGGTAGCGTTGTCGCCTCAGCAAGACGTCCTGTTCGATTCTCAGGTAAAGCGTCTTCTGTGTGGAGACATGCGTGAATGGGCGTACCTTAGTTGAAGGTTGTACGTCAGGGCTGGCAACTCGGTACGTAAAAATCTGCTGCCAATCATTAGCGGACCGGAGTTCCACTGTGGCGACCCCTAACCGGGAAAAGCCGAAAGATACAACAACATTTAATATATATAAAACTGTATACATGCCTTTACCAGCATCCTATCTGCCATCTGTTAAAAAACATTTAATATTAATGAATTCATTAAGACCTGAAAAACTGTCAGCACCCAGTCTAAGTTGCAATAATGATTCTTTTCTCTCTACTCTATTTTTTTACATTTCCACCCCTTAGATCAATATCAACATGTTCCAGAATACTAAAAGTAAAGTTTTTTTATAGGAACTACAAACTACGGAATGTTTAAATAAAGCATTCTTATCATCTTTAGTCCTAATAGCATAACAGTGTTCTTTAATAGGTGTATTTAAATTCCTGGTAGTCATACCTATATAAAATGCAGTACAGCCTGAACATAAAGTGATGTATTCTAAGTTAGTAGAATTACAATTAAATCTTCCTTGTACTGTGATAGTTTGATCTAAATTAGGTAAATTTATAAGGGATTCCTCTTGAATATATATATCTACAGTCATTGCAGCAAAAACATTTGAACATCCCCCTGGGTTTGTTTCAGGCATAGATACCAGTGTTTCATTTTTTGTAACAAATTCTTAATAGTGTTAGATTTTTTTATATACAAAAATAGGTTTGTTACCTAAAATATTAGATAATTCGTTATTGCCTGAAATCTTCCAGTTGTTGGTAACTACTGACTTAATTTTATTACTGTCTGCAGACATATTAATAATACATCTGGGAACAGTTCGAAAAGTAGAATAACCTATACCAGGAACAGACTGAGAGGTAGTATTCTTAGCTTGCAACCCTTTTATTAATATGGGGAAAATTCTGATTCCCTTCTATTAGCAGTGTCAGTACTAATATTGCAAAGTAGAGACTGGATATCCTCTACACAAAAATAATTCATTAATAAAATTAATTTCCTCAAGAAATACTTTACCATCGGTTATCATACAGGATGCCCTTATGTATTGACCTTTAGGCACATTTCTTTTCATGTGTAAAGGATGGTTGCTGCTAAAATGCAAATAATTGTTAACATAAGTAGCTTTCCTAAAAATACTACTGGCAAAACGCTTAACCATAGAATCCCATTCCAAACATACATCCAAATAATTTAATTTTGTTACCATAATCACAAAGTAAATTTAGAAAATCACAACTAGCATTTAATTGTGTTAAAGTGGAATAATTAGCTAAGGGACCCTTAATAATGAAAAACAAATCTATATATTGACAGTAGAATAATATGTCAGAAAAGAAGCCAGTGGTAGGTAGAATTTCTTTTTCCCACCATCCCATTACCAAACCAGCAAAAGCTGGGGCTACTGTGGCCCCCATTGCTACCCCTCTGAGCTGTTTGTAACTCTTTATTAAAGATACAAAAATTATTTAATAATTCTAATACGGAGCAGCATATTCTTATTTTATTTATTTTTTTCCAGTTTGATTACCGGGGAAGTCCACTGGGCCCAAACATGCCCGTTTTCAGTGGAGGCCCAGGGAGAAAAGCTCCGAAATACATAATACAGTAAATAAACAAAAGTACAAAAGATACAGTATATAGAACAGTTTACAAATATGTACGTTCATTGTCAAGCATGAGCAACAAAGTTCATGGTGATTGATCTTAAGGGTTGTACTGTACAAATTCATTTGAGTATACATTCTTAGGCACATTTACAGTATGGAAACACTTTACATGCACTCATTTAAAGTAAGGTGCTATTTACAATATTTACAAAGTTGGAATCGTGTGATGAGTAGCTATAGGAGTTGCAGAGAGCTTGGATCCACTCATTAGGAAATAGCTATGAGAGTTATAAAGAGCTTAGGAACCTGGGAGAAAATATCCTGGGGGCATATACTTAAATAGAATTAGTAGGATGAAAGCGGGTACATTTCCATTTAGTGGACAGGTATGTGAAAAGCTGTGTTTTGAAGTTTTCTGAATTTGATATTGTCCTTATTGTGGAAGGGAGAGAATTCCATTTCTTGCCTAGTGAGAAACAGAAGAGAAGTTGGCCAGCAGGTCGTTTAGGTTTGTGGATAATTAAGTTTTGGTGTTCAGATCTGAGAGTTCTGTTAAAGGTGTAAGGGGGAAGGATGTTTGTTATAGCAGGCCATTTTGTTGGGTGAAATACAAGTCTGTGTGCAGTGGTGAGTTGGAGGTAGTCTAGGTAATTTGCGTGTTCTAGCCAATTGAGAGATTGAAGGGTAAGCCAGTGATGGGTGGAATTTTTGGATTTGGTGACAAATTTAGAGATTTTATTATAGCATTTTTCTAGTTTGGAGGTGATAGAGGAGGACAGGTTAGTTAGAAGAGGGGCTCTGTATAATAAGGAAGAAAGAAGATAAGTAGTGGCCAGAGTATGCCTAGTAGAGTTGGAGAGAAAGAGATTGTTCCTTTAAAACATACCTAACTTTTGGTGGGTTTTCTTTATATTTTGCTGAATATGGATATCAAACTTTGGTGTTCATCTATAGTAATGCCAAGAAGTTTATCGAAAGGAACCACTTCTATAGGTGAGTTGGTTTGACTAAGGACTTTGAATGCATTTTTGTCATAAGAGTAAGTCTTTGTGGGAGGGAATAGTAGAATTTTTTATTTATTTGCATTGAGAGAGAGGTGGTTTTGGTGCATCGAATTTTCAGTAGTTGAAAAAGCAGTTTGGGTTTTAGTCAGCAGTTCAGGGAGGTTTGAGGCAGAGCATACTAAAGTTGAATCATCTGCATATTGAATGATTTCAGCATCAGGAATAGCAGTGTGAAAGTTATTTATAAAGACGTTAAAAAGCATAGGCCCGAGGATGGACCCCTGTGGTACGCCGGTTGGGGTAGGTAAGAAGGTAGAGGTGGAGTTCTTCCATTTAACTGCCTGAGAACTATCTGACAGGTAACTAGAGAACCAGGAATAAAGTATTTGGTGATAGATGTAGGTTTGAGAGGTGATGGAGAAGGTGTTTGTGGGGAAACAGTATTGAATGCTTTAGAAAGATCGAGGAGAACTGTAGATACGAAGTGTCCTGAATCTCGGGCTTGATTGACAGTTTCTAAGAAAGAGAGTAGAGCGGTTATAGTGCTATGGCTTGGGTGGAAGCCATGCTGGGTAGGTGTAAGAAGTTGGTTTTGGGTCAGGAAAGGCATAAGTTGGAGATGGATGCATTTTTCTAGGATTTTGGAGATTGGTGAGAGCAAAGCAATGTGGCGGAAGTTTGAGATGTTGTTGTTTTTGCCTCCTTTGTGAAGAGGAAGTAATATATTTAGTAAGGAACTGTGACACAAATTCTAACCCTTCTACTTGTGGAATACAAGTGTATAAAGAAACTACATCAGCAGTTAAAATTAAAAAATCTGTTCCAACACAGCTCAAATCAGACTAGTGTTGATGAAACAATCTGATTTGTTCCAAAAAGGACCAAGAGTCCTTGATGAAAGAAGGCAGTTTGTGAACCACAGGATTTAATAGTGTATCCAAATACAATGTTAAGCCTTCTGTAATGCTGGCTGATGAAGAAACAATGGGCCTAAAGGGTGGATGGGACGTGTTCTTATGAATTATGGGTATACCAAATAGTATACCCAGTGTGGGATTGTCATTAACCAAAAAATTATAAGTATCAGCTGAAATTTCACCATTCATTAAATTATCATAAAGAACATGTTTAACAAATCTATAGTTTCCATCTATAAAATCTCCATTCAATTCTGTATGATAGCTCCGAATTGGCCAAGACAACACTGGTACCCATTGCTGAGGAGCATGTCTCGGGAGAGAATATGGTCAATACCCCTGATGCCTTTGATGTTAACTCAGAACAACTACAACATCATGCATCCAAACCTAAAAACCTTGCAACTGACTGCCTGGAACATCACATAGCAGCAACTAACCCAGACCTTTCACAAAGGGTTAAAGACATTATCCTTGAAGCCCGGAGACCTTCAACAAGAAGGAACTATGCAGGAAAATGGAAAAGGTTTGTCATTTGGAGTACTGAAAGAGGAAAAGATGTGTCGAACATAGATATTGCTAACATTCTGGACTACTTGGCAGAGCTTCTACATACAGGCCTGTCCTATTCCTCCATCAAGATACATGCATCAGCTATTTCAGCAGAATACAGCTTCGATCCACCTGTCTTTTCGCATCCTCTACTCAGGCAGTACCTCAGAGGGATCAAGAATGTAAAACCTCCTAGGACACCACCATTACCAGCATGGGACTTGAACTTTGTGCTAGAAAAGTTGACACTCCCTCCGCTTGAACCAGCAGCAACAGCAGATCTGCAACACCTGTCATGGAAAACTGCTTTCCTACTGGCAATTACCTCAGCAAGGAGGGTTTCGGAACTACAGGCCTTAATGGCAGTGCAACCCTTCCTAATCTTCCATCAAGATAGGGTGTCCATGAGAACTAATCCTACATTTATGCCTAAGGTGGTATCCAGAGTGTCTTTAAACCAGGCAATCCACCTACCTACCTTCTTTCCCAATCCACAGAACAGGGGAAAGACTGCTGCATACCTTGGATGTACATAGGCAGTTACGCTACTACCTGGACAGAACCAAAAGTAACAGAAAAACTGACCAGCTTTTAGTAGCCTATGCAACAGGAAGGGAAGGAAAAGCAATTTCCAAACAGACAATCTCCAAATGGATAGGAAATTGCATAAGATTCTGTTACTCCTACCATGGAAAACCAATTCCACAGAACATAAGACCTCATTCTACAAGGGCTACAGCCACTACCACAGCTTTCTTACGAGGAGTGGCAACCAAGGACATTATTGAGGCGGCTACTTGGACCTCCGTGCATACATTTGCCAAGCATTATAATTTACCTCTATACTCTAGATCCCGAGCAGGGTTTGCCACTGCTGTACTGCAAGGGATCCTAACTACACCATAATTTTTCTTCCTCCACCCCTAGTTTGGCTATGGTATTCTACCCATTTGTTATGACTGCAGATGCATCCATGAAGGACATAGTACAGTTTTGTACCTACCATAAATGTAGATGTCCGAACTGGATAGCATCTGCAGTCAGGATTACCCACCCTCCTTCCCCTTTGTGGTACTCCTAGGGTATTTACCCTCCTAATAGCTAGCTGGGGGGGGGAGTCTCTTATGGTGTATTTGTTTGTATATATGTACATACATGCTTATTTTTTGTGTTTGCCTTCTACTTTTTTGGAAACATTGGCATTTATCCAAAACTTAGCCTTCCAAGATGGCAACTGGCATCTGGGGCAAGAAACACTGAGGAAAATGGCGTCGGCTGATGCCTTTATACCCGAAGACCAGCAGAGATGACGTCGGGTGAAGTGCGACATCAGCCGAAGCCGGACCCAGACTTTGGAATCCGGCCGACCGAAGGGCTGCCTGATGACAGGACAACCCATTTGTTATGACTGCAGATGCTATCCAGTTCGGACATCTACATTTATGGTAGGTACAAAACTGTACTTTACGATTTTACCTGGACAAGACTAAAGAGTTCAGAAAGTCTAATCAATTGTTTGTTTCTTTTGCCTCCAGTTCTCTTGGAAAACCTATTTCTAAACAAACTATTTCCAAATGGATTGCTTATGGAATCAGATTTTGTTACACTCATCATGGGAAACAGTTTCCAGGTACCATTAGAAGTCATTCTACTAGAGCAGCTGCCACTTCTACAGCTTTCCTCAGAGGAGTCCCTACTAAGGATATCTTGGAAGCTGCCACTTGGAGTTCTGTGCATACTTTTTCCAAGCACTACAATCTGCCCCTGTTTTCTAAGACCAGGGCAGGCTTTGCCTGTGGGGTCTTGCAGGGTATTCTTGCCTCCTTCTTCTATCTAAAGCCTCCTCCCTTTTACACTGCTTTGGGATTCCACCCTACAGTTATGACTGCAACAGTGAAACACGAAGAACATAGTACAGTTGTGTACACCTACCATAAATGTAGATGTTCGAGTGTCTCCACTGTTGCAGTCGGGGTTTCCCTCCCTCCTATCCCCTCTTTTTTTCTCCCTTTTCCTTTTTTGTGGTGTATTTGTGTTTCCTTGTTGGATTCATTTTTGTTTTGTTGGGGACTTCTGACATCCTAGGGCAAGAAAGGCTGGAGAAGATGGCGTCGGCTGAGGGCTATGTACCAAAGCGTACTGATGTCAGGGTACTAGCTTGTACAGCCGACGCCGGACCCAGACTTTGGGATTCTGGCCGACCTCGGGCTGCCTGCCGGCAGGAGCACCCTACAGTTATGACTGCAACAGTGAAGACACTCTAACATCTACATTTATGGTAGGTGTACACAACTGTACTTTCTGGTTTCGCTCCCTCCATCCCCCTTGTCTCTCTCTCTCTCTCCTTACAGGGATTTTTTGGTATTTACTTTCTGCTGGTGGTGTTCCACCATAACCTAGCTCCCTATTTGGGGGGCTCCTGACAGGGCAAGAAAAACTGATGTAATGAAGTCTGCTGCCTGATTTTATACCACTGACTATTTGAAGTCAGTCCTGGAGCAACAGCATCCGATTCAGAAATACTAAGCCTCTGGTATTCGGGCCGACTGAGGGCTACCCCTGGCAGGGTAACCCAAATGTGATGACTGCAACAGTCGAACATCTACATTTATGGTAAGTGTACACAACTGTACTTTTTCTCATCCTTTACTGATGTATATAACTCACATTTAAATTATGTAATGCAAATGCTCTCAATTGTACTTTGATATGTCTTGTCTCCATATTTGGGTGTTATTCATATTTGTATCTATATGTACTAACTGGAGCTTTTCTCCCTGAGCCTCCGTTGAAAAAGGTCATGTGTCCAGTCGGACATTCCCGGTAAACAAATGTAAAAATAAAGTGAAAAAAAAAAATTCTCTAGGGG
This sequence comes from Protopterus annectens, assembly GCF_019279795.1. Taxonomy (NCBI): domain Eukaryota; kingdom Metazoa; phylum Chordata; order Ceratodontiformes; family Protopteridae; genus Protopterus; species Protopterus annectens. The sequence continues at coordinate 496,631,885 of NC_056749.1, read as the reverse complement.
TTACTAGATCCATATCCGTTGTCCCAGGTTGGATAGGCAGGCTTTGGCAATCAACCCGTATAGCCTAAAAACTACTACAGCAATGGGAATGAGTAACATAGTGCAGTTGTGCGAGTTGCACTTGCCCATAATAGTAGATGTTTGAATTTCTCAGTGCTGCAACCGCCTCACCCAACATCCTTCCCCTTGTTAGTGTATTGAGTTATTGTTAGGAAATAGTTTTGTAGTTATATATTTTTTTTTACTTCAGGATAAATATGCTGGCAAAAAAGTCCTGAAGATTTTTTTCTAGTGTTATTGCTGACATTCCCTCCTCAAGGCTGACCAGTTAGCATTCAGAGTGGAAGTGTGGGAGGGAGCCAGTCCTGTTGAAAGCTGGCCATTTGCTGTGCCTTGGGCAAGACGACTGCAGCCGTGAGGAAATCGAATGTCTTCTTTGTGGGTTAGCACAATTAACATAACTGTACTTTCTTACCTATTGTGTTTTAAAGCCATTAGGGTTTGGCAGTGAGCAGTGTCTTCTCAGTGCTTTCTCTTTGCAGTGCACACACTGGGAAGTCCAATATATGAGTGGACCAGCTGAGCTGGTCTATCCCTTTACCACATGAGTGATCCCTGAATTAGTCAGTGGTGAACAAGATTTTTACCTGCTGGAGCCAGCACTGCTGTAACCTGTTTGCATCTGCAACCAGTATCAAATGAAGCAGCTTCTTCATCCTGATCCCTCAGGAGTGAAAGTCCCTGAAGGATGCTGTGATCCATATTTGTCCCCCCCTCCCCCGAGTCTCCTGTATGCGTACTGTTCAACTCCTTTTTCTTCCCCCTCCAAACTCCTCTCGTAAGTCATGTTTCTGCAGAAAGTGGCTTCGTGCAAGGCAGAAATGATTCTCATTGTCCTCTTTTGGCCTTGACAGGTTTGGATGTTCGTGTTTCACTGTTGCAGTCATTACATTTGGGTAAGCTGCTGGCAGGTTGCCCTCAGTCGGCCTGATTAACAATGTCTTGGGTCCTGCGTCGGTTGCTGTCTCCTCTTCCATGACGTCAGTTTGTCAGGGGTATAAAACTTGCAGCCAACGCCATTTTTTCCAGTTTTTCTTGCCGCGTGGTGCCCGAAGCAGAAGCATTTCGCAAGTGCTGGACGGCCGACTACTGAAATATTTGAGTTTGAGTTTCAGAACCGAAGTCTTCACTAAAACTAAGTACCCTGTTGGGGAAATTTTTTTCTTGCTCCATACCGATGTCAGTAAAAGTTAATAATTGTATTACTTGTGGGAAGCAAATACCTCATAAAGATTTCTATTTATACTGTATTCCTTGCCTAGGCCCTGATCACAATGTCGGTTTTGTGCTAGATTTAACCAACGCACTATTAAGCGTCTGTATATTTTTGCCTCAAAGTATTTTGGAAACAGATTTAACTACCCAGAAATGTCGTCGGATAGCAATCCGACTACCGGAGTACATAAAAAACGAAAGAAAGGGACAGAGAGAGACAGTCGAGGTCCAAAACCGACGACGAAGCTTCTCCTAAGCCAGTCGCCGGTACTCAGCGAGGCGCTTTCGCAGCCCATGATACCCGCTACTTTTGATTCGCAGGCCTCTACTGAGACCCATTCTGAGTCTGGTATGCCACGAGATGCTTTTAAGTATTGAACCCACGGATGTCTCTACCTTAGATGGGTCCTGAGCCGCTGAGCAGGCACCGGCGTCTGAGGGTGTTTTCAGGCCTAAAGATTTGTATATTAAATTACGCCATCTTCAAAACTAAGGCCAAAATCTACTTCTATGTCTAAAAAAACAATGCTTGGGCCACGTGTACAGGCCCCAATGCCTAAAAACAAATTATCAAAATGGCTGAAGATTTAATTACCTTGATCAGGGGTACCCATCCCCCTCCTGCTAAGAGGCCTAGGCAAGGCATTGACTATGAATCTTCAGATCAGGTTTCTGTTTCTTCTGATTCCTCTTCTGATCAGGATTTATCTATACCTACTTATGAGGACTCTGATGCAGAAGATTCCATCCCTCCTTCTCCCCGAGGATTTCTCTTTTGGAGAAACTTTACATACCTGAAGGGAACACTTCCACTGGGAAAGTCAGGATTTCTCTGAATCTAAAGAGAGACTTGGAGATTTTCTTCTTCTTCCTCAGCATAGGCCTTTGGCTATACCTCCTGTTCTAGACACTGTTGATGTTTTCTCAGAATCCAGTATGACTCCTGATTCCCTGCCTCTGGCTCCTAATAAGCCAGACAGATACTACAGGGTTACTGACTCCCACAAATTCCTTTTCAAAAACCCTACTGCTGACCCTGAACCATTTCTCAGGTCCCAAGGGCGTTAAGGCCTCTACTGCTAAAAATCATACCCCTTCTGACAGAGATTCCAGGGTGCTGGATAGATGGGGTAAGAAGGTTTACATGTCTGCAGCCTTGGCAATCAGGGCTTTAAACTGTCAATTTCATATGCTTAAATATCAACAGCATGTCATGGGTTTACTTAAACAGAAAATGATGTTGATCTCTGACTGTGGAAAAAAGAGTTGCAGGATTTATTACATTCAGCTGAACAAGTTGGAAAACATACTTTGCAATGTGGTTTTGATTCCTTTGAGGCCTCTTCCAGGGCTGCTGTAAGTGGATCTGTGATAAGAAGGCATGCTTGGCTCAAGGAGGAAAATCTGCCTGACCATGTTAAAGCAAAATTGTTGGATGCTCGTTTACAACAGGACAGTCTCTTTGGTAATAAGGCTGAAGAAGTTTTGAAAAAGATGTAAGATAAAGCTAAATCTATGCAAACTGTGAAAGATTTCTTACAAGTGCAGCCACCCAGATTTAGTAGGCACTGGCCTACTAAGAACTGGTCCTTTCCAGTACCCACGAGAGCTACTCAGGTCAATTCCAGACATTCCAAAGGCTCCAGGTTTCAGTCACAAGGAGCTTTTAGAACAAAGCAATGGAGTGCCTCCACCTCCAAATCTGGAAGCAACAAGGCACTTCCCTATGGTAAACCGTCTCAATGACTTTCCACTGCAATCACCAAGCACTTACCTTTTGATCGCCCCTTTGGGGGGAAAACTGGCACTTCAGGCACGAAACTGGCAACTGATTACCCAGGACAAATGGGTTTTAAATGTAGTATCCCAGGGATACAGATTTCATTTCCACACATTGCCAATCCCAAACGGATGGCCAGATCTGCCTCCAAATCAATGGGCAGAGGCCCAGAAACAAGTTCTGTCCCTCATGAATATGGGGGCTATTCAACCAGTACCAGAAAAGGAAAAGGGACAAGGTTTCTATTCCAGACTTTTCCTGGTACCCAGAAAAGACAAATCATGGAGTCCAATTCTGGACTTTTCCATTCTAAATACATTTCTGGACATTCCAAAATTCAGGATGCTGACTCTTCAGCAGTTACTACCTATGCTAGGCAAAGATGCCTGGTTGGTAACTCCAGACTTAAAAGAGGCTTACCTGCATATTCCAATCAGGGAATCTTGCAGAAGATACCTCCGCTTCAAAGCAGACTACTTGCATTTCCAGTTCTCTGCACTGCCCTTTGGCTTATCTACTGCGCCCAGGGTATTCACAAAGTGCCTGGCACCAGTAATTGCATTTTGCAGGCAAAGAAATATTCAAATGTATCCATACCTGGACGATTGTCTAATTCAGGCAGAAAACAGACACTGTTCTAAAGCGTCTGGCATTTTTAAAAAGGGTTCTAACTTGTCTAGGGTACACCATAAACGAAAATAAATCACAACTGGTGCCCTCTCAAAAAAATTACATTCCTGGGTGAAAGCTTGAATACATCTGCCCAGATGACTTACCTTACGCCAGAAAAGCAAATTCAATTGATAAATTACTTCAAACAGGTGGCCACAAAAACCCAGCCATCTGCAAGACACATTCTGCAGGCCTTGGGATTCATGGCCTCCTGCATTCTTCTAATTCCATATGCAAGACTGCATTTGAGGAAACTTCAGTGGTACCTAAAAAGTTTATGGAGTCAACATTGTCACAGCTTGGAAACAATGATTCTTATCATACCTTGCTTGCAACTAGAGTTCCTATGGTGGGCAGAGGCATGCCACCAAAACAAGGGACTGCCATTCACTCCACCCCCTGCCGCCCAAACCCTAACTACAGACGCATCAGGCTATGCTTGGGGGGGGGGTGCATTTGGCAGGGAAATGCATTCAGGGCAAATGGAGCCCAAATCAAATGCACCTACATGTGAATCAGAAAGAGATGCTAGCTGTACAGAATGCTCTGACAGTCTTCAAGGACTACCTTCATCCAGGACAACTACTGATAAAGACAGACAACACCACAGTCATGTGGTACATAAACAAGCAGGGGGGTACACATTCCTATCCCCTTTACAGACTAGCCATAGCATTGTGGAACACAGCCTTGACTTATCAAATATATCTACAAGCTCAATTCCTGCCAGGAAAGCTAAATACTCTGGCAGACGAACTAAGCAGAAATCTTATGGACCCACAAAAATGGAAACTGGAACCACGAGTTTTCAGCATGTTGACAAGCAAATGGGGGAGCACAGACATAGATCTTTTTGCCTCACCCCAGAACTATCAGTTGGACAAATTCTGCACAAGAATTCATTAGAAAAAAGCTTGGAAAGTAGATGCTCTATCATTCAGCTGGAAAAACCTATCACTCTATGCTTTTCCCCCTCTGCCTCTTCTCTCCAAAGTCCTACTAAAAGTCAAACAGGACAAACCAAAAATGATTCTCCTTGCTCAGACTGGCCTCGCCAACACTGGTACCCGCTCCTGCGCAATGTATCACACCTTCCTCCGTAGCATCTGCCTCAGACACCTTACCTACTGTCTCAGCAGAACTACCAAATTCTGCACACTCAGCTCCAAACTTTGAATCTTGCAGCGTGGCTAATCAGCTGATTTCACCCTTGCCCATCTCTCAGCAAACATGTGATCAATGTCATTTTGGAGGCTAGAAGGCCTAGTACTAGAAAATCTTATGCTGACAAATGGAAAGATTCTGTGCCTGGAACCAAGCACAAGGAATAAGCACAGCAATGCCCAATATTCCTCAGATTCTGCAATACTTAACTGAGATGCTTCACAAGGGCCTATCTTTTTCTTCCATAAAAATCCATGCATCCGCCATTTCACCTCATTACAACACAGAACCTCCCCTCTTCTCTCATCCCCTGCTTAAAGCAGTACCTCAGAGGGGCCAAGAATTTGAGACCTCCCAGAAGAGCACCAACTCCTGCATGGGACCTCAATTTTGTTTTGGAAAAACTCACTCTTTCATCTTTTGAGCCAGCAGCTACTGCAGACATAAAAATTTCTGTCTTGGAAAACAGCTTTTCTTTTAGCAGTCACTTCAGCTAGAAGGATTTCAGAACTACAGGCTCTCACGGCAGTGGAGCCTTTTATTATCTTTTACCCAGACAGGGTGGCTCTCAGGACCAATCCATCCTTTATGCCTAAAGTGGAATCTAGTTTGGCTCTTAATCAGACCATTCATCTGCCAACTTTCTTTCCCAATCCACAAAACAAGGGCGAGCGGATTCTGCATTCATTGGATGTGCACAGACAACTAAGATTCTACTTAAACAGGACAATTTTTTTAAGAAAATCTGAACAATTACTGGTAGCATTTGCTGCAGGGGCAGAGGGAAGGGCTATTTCAAAGCAGACTATTTCAAAATGAATAAGCCATTGTATTCGTTTCTGCTACATGCGCCATGGTAAACCTGTCCCCAAGGGGATCAGATCCCATTCCTCCAGGGCTGCATCTACTTCTGCAGCTTTTTTCAGAGGGGTTCCTACCAGAGACATTCTAGAAGCTGCTACCTGGAGCTCAGTTCATACGTTCACCAAACATTACCATTTACCTCTCTTCTCTAAATCCAGAGCAGAATTTGCCACTGCTGTCCTGCAGGGCCTTATAGCTGCTCCTAATGCTGTATAATTCCATCTTCCCAACCATAGCTTTGGGATTCTACCCAAATGTAATGACTGCAACATTGAAACACTAAGAACCTAGTGCAGTTGTGTACACTTACCATAAATGTAGATGTTCGAGTGTATTCACTGTTGCAGTCCTGGTTACCCACCCACCAGCCCCCTATTTTTCACTTACAATACTTCTTCTTTGCTATGCTCAGAAGCCTTTTTGGTGTATTTGCTTTTATTTGGAGGTATATTTTTTGTATTCTAAATTACATGCATATGTATATGTATGTGTGTGTGTGTGTGTGTGTATATATATATATATATATATATCTCTATATATAGATATATATCTACTTCATTTGCCCTAACTTCCGATTGCCTGACACCCATTTGCCCGAAAGTTCATTTAACCAACACTTCATTTGACCGACAAGTATTATTGGCAAGTAAATGGGATATGCCCCCTTCCCCACTGTAGTGCAATCCTGGAGTTAGAATATATAGTTAGGGGGGGTGGGGGGCACAGCCCCCCCACAATGGGGGTGTGAGGGGGCAAAGCCCCCCACTTTTGTTTTACTAAGCAATATTAAAGCAAAACTAAACAATATGATAATAAAGTGGGGAGCTTCACCCCCACAACCCTCACTGTGGGGGACTGTGTCCCCCCACACCCCCCTAACTATATATTTTAACTCCAGGGTCACACTACAATGGGGAAGGGGGCATATCCCATTTACTTGCCAATAATACTTGTCTGTCAAATGAAGTGGGCAAATGGGTGTCAGGCAGTCGGAAGTTAGGGCAAATGAAGTAGACACATAAATATATATATATTTGTGTGTGTAGATATATATATATATATATATATATATATATATCTATATATATATATATATATATATATATAGATATATATATATATATACACACATATATACATATATATATGTATATATATATATATAGATACATATATATATATATATATGTGTGTGTGTGTGTGTGTATATATATATATATATATATATATATATATATATATATATATATATATATATATATATCCCCATTTGGGAGGCACCTGACATCTGGGGCAAGAAAAAGTGATGAAAATGGAGTCTGCTGCATGTTTTATACCCCTGACGACCTGACATCATGGAGGAAGGGACAGCAACTGACGCAGGACCTAATACTTTGTTAATCAGGCTGACTGAGGGCAGCCTGCCAGCAGATTACCCTAATGGAATGACTGCAACAGTGAATGCACTCGAATATCTACATTTATGGTAAGTGTACACAACTGTACTTTTCAGTGTGACTGTTAGCCTGTTCAGCTACTTTCTGATAACATTACCTTTGTTTATCCAGCCAGGGGATTACTGTTGTCTAAACCAAAAAAAAAAAAAAAATTCTACACGAGCAGTTGTCTCTACAGCCTTCTTTAGCTGTGTTTCTGTTGGCAGTATTTGTGGAGTGGCTACATTGTCTGCAGTTCATACATATATGTTTCATTACAAGCTTAGCCTGCAGGTCAGAATTTCTTATAGTTCCACCGTTCTCTGGCTTATTCTTCCATAGTGCCTTCTGGGATTATTTTAGCTGGGTACTCATTGCTATCTATTGAGGTTGATGAAAAAGCAGCAATCTGATACAAAACTTACATAACATAATGCTAAATCTTTGGGTGTTTTTCCTTCATTCCCTACCGTCCCGCCATCCATCCTCCATCCAAACTGCCATAGGATCATAGGAAGTTACTAGGCTATTGGCCCTGAGGCCCTTGCAAGCCTAGCCAAGAATTTAGCCCGTGTTACGACAAGTCAGCACCCTATGCCACTGTCCAGCAGGGACATAGGTGGAATCCCAAGGGAGGTATTTTCTGTTCCCCATCCAGTTATCCAGGTTGTGCTCAGAAAGGTTTAATGAGGCAGTCCACCTCATGTGGAGAAGGGAGTCTATTCCACAAAAGGGGAGTCTCTGGGACACACATGTCCCACCAAAAAGTCCAGCTCCTGCATGTGCTTTGCGAGGTACATGCCGAAAGGGGCATTGTATTCAATAATCGGTCTTATCAGGGTATAATACAGGGATGTTATGACCACCTTGTACTTGGATGAGATACCCTTACTAATGAGGTGGGCCATGTCATAAGCTTTCCGTACAATGGAGGCAATATGGTGGTCAAAAGTTAGATGTCCTTCATGGATGCATCTGCAGTCATAACAACTGGGTTGTCCTGTCGTCAGGCAGCCCTTCAGTCGGCCGGATTCCAAAGTCCGGGTCCGGCTTCGGCTGATGTCGCACTTCACCCGACGTCATCTCTGTTGGTCTTCGGGTATAAAGGCATCAGCCGACGCCATTTTCCTCAGTCTTTCTTGCCGCGTGGCGCCCGAAGCAGAAGCTGTTCGCAAGTGCCGGTCGGTCGGATCCAGAGATTACTTCTACCGAATACTACTTCGAAGACTTCTAAAGCTAAGTACCCCGTTGGGGACTCTTTCTTGCCTCAGCCGATGTCAGAAAAAGTTAATAATTGTTTAACCTGTGGGAAACAAATACCTCATAAAGATTTCCACTCTTATTGTCTGCCTTGTTTAGGCCCAGCCCACGACGTAGCAGCCTGTTCGGCCTGTGCTTCTTTCAACCGACGAACGCTTAGGCGTCGGTCAGAGTTTGCTGAACAGTTTTTCGGTTCTGATTTTGCGTACATTATGCCGCCGGATCCTCCGACTACCCAATCCGCCAAAAAACGCAAAGATAAAGACCGACACTCGCGGTCCGCGGTTTCAGCCGAAACCATGGTTAAGCAAACCGCGAGTGTCTCGGTTTCGGCCGAAACCGAGAAAACTGATCAAAGTACAGCTGAATCTATCTCTACAACTGAGGCCCCTGCTACCACTCTTGAATCGGCCTCAGAAATTTTATCCACTACGGTGGTTGCCACTGACTTATCAGACACCATTCCCTTGGATGTCTCTACCCCAGCACGTGGTGCTGCTAGGCCTCCAGCAGCCATGTCCATTAAGGCCTTTGCCAGGGCTAAAGCAGCCAAGACTACTAAAACAGTGCCTGTTAAACCCCCTACAACCAGGCCCTCCTCTAGTTCTCAAATGCTTACTCTGGCAGAAGATTTAATTTCATTAATTAGAGGATCTCAATCTCACCCAGACAGGGCCTCTCAGCCCCCAGAGAAGAGACCTAGGGCAGAGCCCCCTGAGCCAGTGTCCTCTGATGATTCTGCCGATGAATCAGACGTAACTGACCAGCCAGAGGCTCCTTTCTCCAATTTTGAAGACTCAGATGCTGAAGAATCCATTCCAGCTGCTTCCCCACCAGAAGAATTCTCCTTTGGGGAAACCTTACATGCCATGCGAGAGCAGTTCCAATGGCAGCAACAGGATTTTTCAGACTCCAGAAAAAGACTTAGGACCTTTCTGCACCTTCCACAGCACAGGCCCTTAGCTATACCTCCTGTTCTCTCTGTGGTGGATGATGCTTTCAATGATGTCTGCTCTGCACCAGATTCTTTACCTCCAGCCCCTGCCAAACCAGACAGGTTTTACAGGGTACCAGACACTCATCACCACCTTTACAAGGCCCCACTTGCAGATCCCGAAACTATATCCCAGGGTCCCAAGGCAGTAGCCGCGACCATAGCTAAAAACCCTATTCCTTCTGAAAGGGAAGCAAGGTCATTAGACAGATGGGGCAAAAAGGTCTACACTTCAGCTACTCTCTCAGCTAGAGCTTTAAACTGTCAGTTTCACATGATACAATACCAAGAGTTTATGCTTGATCAGTTAACAAAAAAGCTAACCACTGATGAATCTCTTGATAAGAAATATGTATTAGAAATGGTAAATAACATACAACAGGTTAGTAACCATTCCTTAAAATGTGGCTATGATGCACTGGAGGCTTCATTTAGATCAGCCATGACTGGCACAGTAATAAGAAGGCATGCATGGCTAAAGGAGCAAGCTTTACCGGATCATGTTAAAGCTAAGTTACTAGATGCTCCTATGGATAAAACAAGTTTGTTTGGTACACCTGCCCAGCAGGTTATGAAGAAAATGGAAGAAAAGGCAAAATCTGTTCAAACGGTTAAAGATTTCTTGCAGGTTCAACCACCAAGGTTTAGCAGGAACTGGCCTGCCAAAAATTGGTCCTTTCCTGACTCCACAAGATCCCAAAGGGGCAGGAATAGACGTTCCAGAGGCAGAAACCAATCCAGAGGAGGTGCCTACAGAGGACGACAGTGGCAAGGTAACAACAGAGGCACAGACACAACCTCTGCCACTACAACAACACAGCCACAGTGACTTAACCCTAAATCCGCCTACCAGGGAACAAATAGCAGCTCCTCTAGGCGGCAAGTTAACCTTATTTTCAAAGAACTGGCAATATATAACAAAAGACAAGTGGATTTTACAAACCATAGATCAAGGTTACCGGTTTCACTTCCACACTTTACCAGTCAAAAGAGGAATGCCAAATCTACCTCCAAATCAAAAAACAGAGGCTCTACAACAGATAATGCAGTTAGCAAACATGAGAGCTGTGGAAAGAGTGCCAACAGCAGAGCAAGGAAAGGGGTTCTACTCCAGACTATTCCTAGTTCCAAGAAAGGAAAAAGTTGGAGACCTATTCTCGACCTGTCCACCTTAAATACATACATCATTGTCCCAAAATTCAAAATGCTGACCCTACAGCAACTTCTTCCCATGCTGGGCAAGGAGTGTTGGCTGGTAACTCTAGATCTCAAGGAGGCATACCTGCACGTCCCCATTCGACCAATCTGCAGAAGATACCTCAGATTTCTTGCAGGATCAGAGCACTATCAATTCTCAGCATTGCCCTTTGGCTTATCTACTGCCCAGAGTATTCACAAAATGCCTGGCATCAGTAATCGCCCATTGCAGACTACAGGGAATTCAAATTTACCCATACCTGGACGACTGCCTGCTACAAGGGGACAACAAAAGCAAGCTGACAACAGATTTACAAAGGGTCATTTACTTGCTACAAGCACTGGGATACACAGTCAATTTACAAAAGTCAAGGCTGATACCATCCCAAACAAGGACATTCTTGGGCGCGGAATTGGACACAGTAAAACAAATGGCATTCCTAACTACAGAAAAACAAAAGGAACTCCCTCTTTACTTCTTGGCACTAACAAAACTGAACAAGTTAACAGCAAGAAAAGTACTGCAGGCCTTGGGCTTCATGACATCATGCATAATCTTGGTCCCACTTGCCAGACTCCATATGAGAAAACTACAGTGGTACCTAAAGAATTTATGGTCCCAACACAGACACAGCCTAGAAACAGAAATCCCACTAATTCCATGCTTAAAACAGGAGTTTCTATGGTGGGCTCAGGCATGCCAGTCAAACCCAGGGCTACCCTTTCGCAGATGTCAAGCAAGCCAGACCATCACAACAGACGCTTCAGACCTAGGATGGGGGGCCCACATGCTGGACAAATGCGTGCAAGGATTGTGGACACAGGATCAACTTCACCTGCACATCAACCTAAAAGAAATGCTGGCAGTAAAACTGGCAATCCAAAAGTTCAGACCATTTCTCAAAGAGGGCCAGTTGATGATAAGGACAGACAACACCACAGTCATGTGGTACATCAACAAACAAGGAGGCACTCATTCATACCCCCTATGCAGAATGACTTTGGAACTGTGGAACCTGGCACTCAGCTACAACATCCAGTTACAGGCAATATTTGTACCGGGAAAAGAAAATACTCTAGCAGACATATCAATCAGAACCACATCGGATGCCCACGAATGGAAGCTGCACCCGGACATCTTCAAGACCATCTCAAAGAAATGGGGAATGCCTCAGATAGATCTATTCGCATCACCTCTCAATCACCAGCTCAAAAAATTCTGCACAAGGACATTCCACCCACTAGCATGGAAAGTGGATTCGCTCTCCTTCAGCTGGAAAGGCCTAACAGCATATGCATTCCCACCTCTTCCCTTGATACACAAGGTATTACTAAAAATCAAGGAAGAATGTCCAAGGATAATCCTGATAACTCCAAACTGGCCAAGACAACACTGGTACCCACTGCTGAGGAGCATGTCTCGGAACAATATGTGGCCAATACCCTGATGCCTTTGATGTTAACTCAGAACAACTACAGCATCATACATCCAAACCTAAAACGCTGCAACTGACTGCATGGAACATCACATAGCAGCAGCTAATCCAGAACTTTCCCAAAGAGTTAAAGACATTATTCTTGAAGCACGCAGACCTTCAACAAGAAGGAACTATGCTGGAAAATGGAAAAGGTTTGTCATTTGGAGTACTGAAAGAGGAAAAGATGTGTCAAACATACATATGCCTAACATTCTGGAGTATCTGGCCGAACTTCTTCATTCAGGCCTGTCCTACTCCTCCATCAAGATACATGCATCAGCTATTTCAGCAGAATACAGCTTTGATCCACCTGTTTTTTCGCACCCTTTGCTCAGGCAGTTCCTCAGAGGAATCAAGAATGTAAAACCTCCAAGGAAACCACCATTACCAGCTTGGGACTTAAACTTTGTGCTAGAAAAGTTGACACTATCACCCTTTGAACCAGCAGCAACAGCAGACCTACAACACCTGTCATGGAAAACTGCTTTCCTACTGGCAATTACTTCAGCAAGGAGGGTTTCAGAACTACAGGCCTTAATGGCAGTGCAACCCTTCCTAATCTTTCACCAAGATAGAGTGTCCATGAGGACTAACCCTACATTTATGCCTAAGGTAGTATCCAGAGTGTCTTTAAACCAGGCAATCCACCTACCTACCTTCTTTCCCAACCCACAAAACAGAGGGGAAAGAATACTGCATACCTTGGATGTACATAGACAGCTACGCTACTACTTGGACAGAACAAAAGTAGCAGAAAGACTGACCAACTTTTGGTAGCCTATGCAACAGGACGGAAGGTAAAGCTATTTCCAAACAGACAATCTCCAAATGGATAGGAAATTGCATACGATTCTGTTACTCCTTCCATGGAAAACCAATTCCACAGAACATAAGACCTCATTCTACAAGGGCAACAGCCACTACCACAGCCTTCTTACGAGGAGTGGCAACCAAAGACATTATTGAGGCGGCTACTTGGACCTCCGTGCATACATTTGCCAAACATTATAACTTGCCTCTATATTCCAGATCCCGAGCAGGGTTTGCCACTGCTGTACTGCAAGGGATCCTAAACACACCATAATCTAGTTTTATCCTCCTCCCCTAGTTGGCTATGGTATTCTACCCAGTTGTTATGACTGCAGATGCATCCATGAAGGACATAGTACAGTTTTGTACCTACCATAAATGTAGATGTCCGAACTGGATAGCATCTGCAGTCAGGATTACCCTCCCTCCTTCCCCTCTGTGGTACTCCTAGGGTGTTTACCCTCCTAATAGCTAGCTGGTGGGGGGGAGTCTTTATGGTGTATTTGTTTGTATATATGTACATACATGCTTATTTTTGTGTTTACCTCTATCTTTTTGGAAATATTGGCATCTATCCAAATTTTAGCCTTCAAGAGGGCTACTGGCATCTGGGGCAAGAAACACTGAGGAAAATGGCGTCGGCTGATGCCTTTATACCCCAAGACCAACAGAGATGACGTCGGGTGAAGTGCGACATCAGCCGAAGCCGGACCCGGACTTTGGAATCCGGCCGACTGAAGGGCTGCCTGACGACAGGACAACCCAGTTGTTATGACTGCAGATGCTATCCAGTTCGGACATCTACATTTATGGTAGGTACAAAACTGTACTTTTGCTATCAACCTGGGTTCCCAAGTCCCTCACGACTGATTGTGTGCTTAGTGCCTTTTTAGCAATTTGATAGTTTGTTGGGACGTCAATCTCCCCAAAAGGGGTGATGCATTTTTTTGGCATTCAGTTTGAGTCCCTGTGTTTGGCAACAGTCATTTGTTTGGGTGAGACTCTCTTGGAGGATGTCCACATCACTAGGGGAATTGATGACAGCACCCAGCTTGCAGTCATCTGCAAACTTCATCAGCCATAGCCCACTAGATTTGGCCTGCACCTCTGAGTAGTATATCCCAAACAGCAGGAGCACCAAGATCGATTCCTGGGGTATACCACTTGTTACGGGTCTACTACTTGAGGTGGCTTCCCCTATTTTGACTAGGTGGTTCTGTCAGCCAGTTTGCTTCCCATCTGGTACATAGTTGAGAGAGTTTATCTGTTGTACCTGAGTGGGGAATAGTATTGAAGGCCTTGGCCAGGCCAAGCTGGGCGGTGTGCACCATTTTCCCCTCGTCTATGGCTTTGGTGACTGTCTCAAAGAAGTCAACCAAATGTAACAGGCCTGACCTCCCCTTAACAAAACTAAACTGTGCTGGATCAAGTGTCTGGAGATTTTTAGTGTCATTGTTAATGAAGTCCATGATAATCCGGTCCATGTGCTTTGCAGATCAAGCTAGTTAGCCTTATGTGTGAATAATTTGCTGGATCGGTGGACACTCCACCCTTTTGCAAAGGGATGACAGTAGCTGTCCTCCACTTGTCCAAGACGAAGGTGGTACTCAGACTTTGGTTGAATAGGGTGCCTAATGGTGCTGCAAGTTCCTGCCTGCACTCATGTAGGCTTCAGCCTGGGATGTTATCTGGTCCCATGGAGGCTGTATTTTTTTGCTTTTCAGAGGGCAGTGATGACTTGCTCCCTAGAGATAAGGGGAAGGCAGCAGGTACTGGGGAATGTCCTGTTTTACTGAATGGGCGGGTGACAGAGAAGTGAAGTTTTCACTGAACCTGTCTGCTAGCAAGTTGGCTACATCTACAGGGTTTGTGTGTGTTGTATCCTTGACCACCAGTTCTGAGCAGATCTGGGTGCATCCCTTGCATTTGCGGACATATGTTAAGAAAGCCTTATTATTGTCTTTAGTAGATATGGCCAGTTTGGACTCAAAGTTTGCTTTGGAGGATTTTACTAGTGCTATTATTTGCTTGTTCAGGCTAAGGAGAGATTGCTTCCAATTAGACACCTACTCCTCCTTGGTCCTGGACAGCATTTTTTTATTTTTATTAAAGAGTTTATTTATTGTAGATATGCACCAGACAGGTTTACTCTCATTTGAGGAGGAGGATTTCATCCAGTCTGGTATTCCTAATTCCTTACAACTATATAAATGCTGATATAGTACTTTGGTGTAAGTTTGGACATATGTGCCAGTTTCTTTGGAGGTGGAGGGGGCCTTGAAGTTGTGTATACCTTCACTCATGAGATTGTAATCGGCTTTGGAGAAGTTTATTGTTTGACCCTAGCTGGGGGGGGGGTGGGGGTCGGGGGAGATGGTGACTTTTGAAAGGGACTGCTTTGTGGCCAGATCTTACCATTGATGGTGACACTGTAGGGATGCTGCAGTTGTTACTCATGTTGGTTAATACCAAGTCCAAGATATTTTCACCTCTTGAGGATGTCAACCAACTGGTCCAAGGCATTTGCATTGACAAAATCAAGGAAATCTCTGGGCATTTGTGTTTTGGCATGAGTATTTCATCCAATATGTGGTTGAATTGTTAGTCACCCAGGATCAGGGTAAAGGGTTGAATCTTGATATATTCGAAGAGGTCCAAATAGGTGGAGTAGGCATCTTGTCGAGTTGGAGGCCTGTAACTAGCTCTGATTTGAATAGGGGTCTTGTCACTTGTTAACTACACGTGGAGCATTTCCTGTACATCATACTGTTTGACCAGCCTAGAGGTGTGCATATCTTTTATATATATATATTGCAACTCCACCTCCTTTTGTTTTGCTATCCACGGCTGAATGAATGATAGGATGAATAACCTGGTATGGCTGGGGTGCTCTCCGCAGTTTTGAACCAGGTTTCTGTGAGTGTAGTTTCATGTTTCGACTCCTAACGTTTAGCAGCATGACCTTTAATTTATGTTTTGATGAAATTTTCATGTTGGTAGTTTTGACCTGATGGCGTTGCCTAAAAAAGGCACTATGGGGGAGGCGAGAGCCTTTGCCAGGAGGCTGAAGCCCAAGGGAGACGGATGCAGGCCATCTCTGGCAAAGCATTGTGGCTTGTCAATCATATCATCCCAGGCTGTCAGGTACTGGATCCCCTTTGACACCAGAAACTAAGCCAGTTGTTAGTCAGTCATTTTCTGTTTGTATTGAGTCGTCATTCTGGGGGAACGGTAGAATGCTGCTTAAGGCTAGGGACATACCTGCCTGAGACACATACTCAGCGAGCTTGATCATGTCTCTCTTCATATAGTCCAGGGAGGTACATCTCAAGTCATTCACTCCAACATGGTCTATGACAGAGTCATAACAGTACCTTTTGAGAGACTTGAGTGCATTGTTGATATGGCGGATTCTGGCACCTGATAAACAAGTAACTGTGACTTTCTCCTTATCCAGCCTGGTGAAGGGCAAATTTGTGTCTCACACACTGGAATCTCCTATGACTAATATTTTAGGTTTATGTTTAGGCCTTAGTGGCTGTGAGAGACAGGTGTGTGGACTGTGTGGTGTGGTGGGCAGTGGAGTTTGCATGCATTTATGCCTTGGAGGTCTCTTTAGTTTGGGTTTGCTTTTGTTGAGGGCCGCCGCATATGTGGGAGTGTGTTGTCTAGGTGTGGGTGGTTCAAGGTGTGGTCTTCTCAGTGCCAGATATACTGATTTGTGGGGGCGAGAGCAATGACACTAAGTACTTGATGTATTTGCATCTCTCACAAGTTGTGTTCCTAGGTGCTAGTAGTAGAAGGTTGTCCGTGTACATGAGGCATTTGCTACAATGTCTCAGGATGCCCATATCAACCAGACTGGCAGGAGAAAATGTAGGAAATTGTCCATCAATATTTGTCGGAAACTGAAAGTGCTAAGAGGGTAAAGGGAGTAGTAGTCTAAGAGTAGTACTACTAGCTGATAACACAAGTGCTACTAAGGGAAAACTTGTAGCTGGAGTACCTCAAAAAGGGTTAAAAACCATGGAGCTGAAGCTCTGGATGCTGCAGATCTGTATCTAGATTAATTCAATTTTAAGGTTAAGAACTCAGTAAGAAAAAGCTCACAATGAAGCACAGATTAATCATTTATAGTCAAAAGAATAGAACTTGCAGTATGAAAAATACAGTTAAACAGTAATGAATTGCAGTAGCTAGCAATGAAATATAGTTAATCAGTAGATTGCTTTGCAACAGTAGCTCATAAATCACAGCAGTAACAGACAGCACAAATTAAGCAGCGATTCAGTAGCAAACTAAATGCAGTTGAACTCCTAAGCACAAGCAGCAAAATGAAATAAAAAGAGGAACGTTTTTTTTTTTTTTTTTTTAGTAGAAAGTGAAGAGACAGAAAATAATGAGATAATTCAAGGTTTAGAAGCTACGGGGTGGGTGCTTACTAAGTTCCAACTAGAAACGGTAGAATGAGCTGATGTAATATGACTGGGGGAGTGTCCAGTATCAACTGTACAAGAGGCGGTCAACTCAAAACCATAAAGGTTTTAAGAACACCACAGCAGCTGGGCTGGACAGAAAAAACAGTTGCACAGATGTACAGTAAAACAGAAGTGCAGAAACAGTTGAAAAATAAGCACTTATCTTTTTCCATTATCACAGCAGAGCACTACAGCTTTGAACAGCTTGAGCAAATGAGTACAACTGGTTTAAAACACTGGCTAAAGGCAGAGAAACAGAAACCAGCCCAATTATCCAATCAAAAATAACAGTGTTGCAGAAATACTTTTAGCTAGATCAAACTAGACTGATTCTTTCTGCTACAAAGAAAACAGCTAGGCCTCTCCTAACAAAAGATTTCACTACAAGCTCTAAAGGTCACAAACAGTAACATATATTCAGCTCTAACAGACAAAAAAGACAAAAAATGTTGCACAGATATACAGTAAAACAGAAGTGCAGAAACAGTTGAAAGTAAGCCTTTATCTTTTTCCAGTATCACAGCAGAGCACTAAAGATCGTCCTGAAGGTTTTAGGTACCATGGTGGCAGCTGTAACTCTGGTATCTCTTGCATCTTTGCACATGAGAATCCTCCAGTGGTTACGTTTTGCTCAATGGTCCATGAGGAGTTGCCCATGTCCCACGCAGGAGTTGCCCATGTCCCACAAGATTATCATTACAGATTCTTGCAAGAGGTACCGGAGTTGGTGGCTTCAATCCATGCAGCTAGTTCTGAGCAGAATGTTCACTCTCCCTCAACCAATAGCTAAAGTGACTACGGACGCTTCCCAGATTGGGGGGGGGGGTATCTGGGAAAGGCTGTCCAAGGAACTTGGTAGGACTACGAATACCACTTGCATATCAATGTCCTAGAGATGAGAGTGGGGCTCTTGGCATTGCAGGCATTCCGGAACTCCCTCCCACTAGGACCGATTGCAGTCCAGACAGACAATATGTCGGTCATGTGGTATATAAACAAACAAGACGGAACCAGATCTTACTCCCTGTGTCGAGAGGTTCAAAGAGTATGGCAATGGGCAGTCTCTTCCCAACGCTTTCTCATAGCAACGCATATCCTGGGGAAAATCCAACATGATAGAGGACAAGCTAAGCAGAGCTATTCTAATGCCTCACGAGTGGTCTCTCAAACAGGAAATTGCAAAAGAGATTTTTTGCAAGCGAGGCCAGCCTAGCTGCGACCTCTTTGCCCCATCCATGAACGTCAAATGCAGCAGCTATTCTGTCATGATCCCCCATCCGGAGGAGTCACCAAGGGATGCACTTGTACACAATTGGCCCCCAGGTCTTTTTTATTCTTTTCCTCCATTCCTGTTAATCCCCAAAGTTCTCCAGAAAGCCAGTTTGTTGAGATGCAGGTTAATACTCATTGTCCCCTACTTGCCTCGTCAGGTTTGATTCCCCTTCCTTTGGCCCCATCTACAAGAGGAGCCATGGATTCTGGACCCAGTTCTACACCTCCTAACGCATCCGTCAGAAATGCTCCACCCCTCGATCTAAACCCTCAAATTGACAGATTGGCTGCTCCACTTCCGATCTTAGCCAGGCTCCCACATATATCCCCTGCTGTAAAACGCATCCTGGTTTCATCCCATAAGACCACAACTAGGAAACTTTATGCTAGCAAGTGGGAAAGGTTCTCTTGATGGGATTCCAGCAATCGTATTGATCCTTTCACCAGCCCTCGTAACATCCATCTTCGACTTCTTGATAGAACTTTTTAATGAAGGGGTAACAGCATCTACCATACGATTTCAACTAGCCACTATATCTAACTACCACATAGGAGATATGGGATTGAAAATGTCTCAGACTGTGCAAGGCCTTTCTGAGAGGTACCTTTTTTTACTAAGGCTCCAATAAAAGAACCACCAGCTCCTTGGGACCTCAGTCTAGTATTAGCCACCTTGATCCTTCCACCATGTGAACCAGCTTCTTCTTGTCATCTAAAGTTTCTAACTTGGAAAACAGTCTTTTTGATGGCCATAATGTCAACTAGGGGGGTATCAGAACTTCAAGTATTATCCATACACCCTCCCTACCTAGTTTTCCATAAAGATTGTCTCCCTTAGAACCAATCCATCCTTTCCTACCCCAAGTTTGTTCTGAGACTAACTTGAATCAATCTATTGCTCTACCTGATTTCTTCCCAAACTATGGCAACAAGGCAGAACATTAAGTTTAATTGGATGTACACAGGCAGCTACGTAACTACCTACACAGAACTAAGGAATTCAGAAAATCTGATCAATTATTCATATTCTTCTCAGATAAAAGAAGGGTGCTCCAATATCAAAGGTCACACTGTCAAAATGGCTTACTGATACTATTACCTATTCATACACTTAGCAAGATAGACACCTGCCTGGAAAAATTAAGGGTCACTCAACAAGAGCTTTTGCAGCCTCGACTGCTTTTCAGGCTCGGTTACCTATGGATTCAATATGTGCTGCAACGACATGGGTTAAACCTCGTATCTTTATCACTCATTGCAAAGTAGATGTGGCCTCCCAAAACAGAGCTTTCTTTGGATCCACTGTTCTGACGGATTTGTTCCCTTGAGCCACCCAAGAAAGAAGGTGCTAGGGACGCTGTCCCAACCATCAAAGAATGAAGGTGAGATGGGACAACATAACATGAAAAAGTTATGTACTCACCACAACATTCCATGTTTGCTGTCCATGTTACCTTCATTCTTGTGTTCTGCCCTCCTTCCTCCATCCTTCGCTCCTGGAGGATCGAGAGTTCTTCATTGGATGTGGAATTCATGTTCTCCAGTTCCCTTCTTTGTTTTGCGGAGCATATGTCTGTAAACATAGCTTGAATATATGTTCAGGATGATTTCTATTCAGCTTAGTAATTGCAAACAAGATCTGGGTAATCTTCCTTAGGCATGATGGGATAGGGTATAGTCTCGAGAGAGTGGAAGCTCTCGAACTTTTGTAAAGGCCGAATCGGAACCGATGATCAGTTCTGAACCCAACCAGCAAAGAATGAAGGTGAGATGGACAACAAACGTGGAACGTTATGGTGAGTACATAACTTCTTTTTATGACATTTTACAAATGGAGTCTCTTAATCCGTCTTCAATCTTCAACCTGCTTTTTTGGATACATTTTTGGCTGCTTCCAAATCCCCAGAATCCCATCCTCCTGCACCTAAATGCTCTGAACAGTTCTACAAAGTGCCTAAGGATGCTAAGTTCCTCTTCAAGGCGCCATCAGCTGACCCATCCACCATTTCTTTGGCTGCTGACAAAACTTCCAAATTGCTACTCTCCGCTTCCTTGCTCCTCTCTGATCAGGAAAGTAGGATTATGGCGAGGTTGGGCAAAAAAGTTTATACTTCTGCCACCTTGGCTGTTAGGGCCATTAGCTATCAAACTGATATAGCCAAGTATTCCTTGGCTCTGTTGACAGATGGCATCAAGCAAGTTGGAGAATTACCATACTGCCCTAACAAGTGCAAAATAGCTAGCCTTGTTAAATCCTGCAGCCAGGTAACCATACACTCCATAAAATGTAGTTACGAAGCAGTGGAGGCCTCTGCAAGGGTGGCTGCATCAGAGTCAGTCCTAAGAAGATATTCTTGGCTCAGGATGCAGCCTTTGCCAGATGATATTCAAGCAAAAGTTATGAGCGCACCCTTAGATAACAAGGCCTTATTTGGTTCTGCAGCTGCTGAGCTCTTCAAGGCCCTTCAGAAAAAGGGCAAAGAATTACAAGACCTTAGGCACATCTTTGTATCCCGTTCCCTGCTTCTAGAGGAACCTACCCAGTCAAGACAACCTTTGTGAGAAAACCCTCTAAACACTTCTCTTCTAAAGGGAGAAAAGATGCCAGAAAGCAGGCCCCCTCTAAATCCTCTCCTACTCCTGTACAAAAACAGTCCTTTCAGGCAAAAGCTGGTAGTAAGTGACTACCAGGTCCTAAACCCATCTACTCCTCTCTCGTCTTTCTCTTGGAAAAGGATTACCCAGTACTCTTGGGTCCTTAACATTATCAAACAAGGTTATTTCTTGACCTGGGAATCCAGACCCCCCCCTTTCGGGATATTTCTCAACCCCCCCCCCCCCCCCAAAGACCAAATGGCCCTTTTCCCTCCAGTCCTGCATTCCCTGCTATCACAGGGCACCATTAAGGAGGTGCCTCCAGATGTAAGGGGAAAAGGATTCTATTCCAGAATGTTGTAGTCCCCAGGAAAGAAGGTCCTTGGAGGCCTGTCTTAGACCTGTCTCATCTAAGCACCTTTCTCCAGGTGCCTTCCTTTTGCATACTGACTCTTCTTACACTTCTTCCCCTAGTTCTGCTTCAGGCTTACATGGTGTCCTTGGACATAAAAGATGCCTACCTGCACATCCCAATCCACTCGCTCTTCAGGAAATTCCTTTGTTTCTATGTGGATTCTTCGCATTTACAATTCTGTGTTTTGCCATTTGGTCTCTCTACGGCCCCCAGAGTATTCACAAAATGCTTAGCCCCATCATAGCCTTCTGCAGAATGCAGGGTATTCAGATCTTCCCTTACTTGGACGATCTCCTCATTCAGGCTTCGTCCCCAGGGTTGGTACAAGAGCGTCTAAACTAAACTATGTCCTTGCTAAAGGGTTTGGGGTTCACCATAAATCAACAGGAATCCTTTCTGACCCCATCACAGGACCATGTTTTCCTCAGTTGCAGGATACTCGCACCCAAATGATGGCCTGCATGCCCCCAGACAAAATTTCTTCCCTTACAACTTACTTTCAGGGACTGATTCCACTACAGTCCTTGTTGGCCAGGGAGTTCTTGAGATTTCTGTGATTTATGGCCTCCTCCATCCCCATGGTACCCCTTGCAATGCTACACATGAAGAAATTTCAGTGGTTCCTGAGAAGAGTATGGAAACGACACCTTAATTCTCTAGAGTTTGTGGTCCCCCTCATTCCCTGTTTAACAAAAGAATTTAAAGTGGTGGATTTCACAGATTTCAAAAATTCCAGGCTTTCCTCTTTGACCCCTTCCCCCCAGTCAGGATCTGTACACAGACATGGGCTGGGGGGCAACCCTAGGGAACTGAAGAGTGAGAGATGTTTGGATCTCCTTCCAGTTGAACTGAGCATATCAACATCAAGGAAATGAGGGCCTTGATTTTGACACTACAAATATTCAAGCCCCAACTGTTACCAAGAGTGCTGAGGTGGAACACAGACAAATCCCACTCTCCTCTGGTACATCAACAAGCAGGGTGGAGAGACTATCCTACATCCTTTGTAGATTGGTTCTGTATGTGAGGGAGATTGCTCAGCAGAGCCAAGTTTCTCTCCTGGCAGTCCACATTCCCTCAGAATGTGATGGCAAACTCACTAAGCAGGTCCATGACACAATCCCACGAATGGATGTTACACAGGGATGTGTTGGACCTGGTCCATCGATGGAGTACTCCTCAGGTAGACCTGTTTGCCTCCCCCATGAACAGACAGCTTCCTAAATACTGCACCAGGATACACTCCCCTGGGGCTTGGAAGGGGGATGTTTGCATATGCATTTCCCCCCTCCCTCTTCTGAAAGTTCTACTGAAAATTCAGAGAACAACCAAAAATCTTGTTGGTGATCCCCTTTTGGCCAAGACAGCACTGGTTCTCCCTTCTCTATCATCTAGCCAAGGGCAATCACCACAAGTTAACCCACAGGATGAACCTAATCGCACAGGAAAAGGGAACTCTCATACACCTTCAGATATCCACCCTGAGCCTAACCCTCTGGGTGATAGGGCTTTGATTCCCTTTAAACACCTTTACACTGTGGATGTGTTACAAGTTCTGCATGAGGCCAGAAAACCCACTACCATAAAATCCTATTATCCAAATGGAAGAGGTTTTCTGTCTGGTGTCTAAAACATAGCTTATAGCCACTGTCCACGGAGCCACCAGGGATCATGTCTTACTTGTGTGACTTTATGAAAAGTGGTTTGTCGTATTCTTCCATCAAGGCACATTTGTCTGCCATCTCAGCATATTTACCTTTGACTCCTCCCCTGGCTTCCAGGTTGGACGTCAAGCTTTTTTTGAAAAGGGTACTACACATCAGACCTCCAAGGAAACCAATCCCTCCCCCTTGGGATCTTAATTTTGTGTTAGAAAAGCTTACTTTAGTTCCCTTCAAGCCAGCTAAGGAATCTTCTCTACAATACTACATATGGAAAACTGTCCTGGTAGCTATCACCTCAGCCAGAGGGGTCTCGGAACTGCAGGCCCTAATGGCATTTCCCCCCTTTCAGAGTTTTCCATTGGAACAGGTTTTGCCTTAATACCAACCCAACCTTTATGCCCAAGGCAGTGAATGAGCTATCCTTGAATCAAGCCATCAATCCCCCTACCTTCTTTCCTTCGCCACAATCCCCTAGTGAAAGAATCCTCCACTCTTTAGATGTGCACAGACAGCTCAGATATTATTTGGCTAAGACCAAGCCCATCTGTAAATCGGACAAGTTATTCATTTCCTATCACCCAAGAACCTTGGACTGTTCTGTTTCCAAGCAAACTATTTTCTCCTGGATTTCTAGAGCCCCATTACCTTCTGCTAACACAGTCAGTGTGAAAAATCTAACTTTCCATTTAAGGCACACTCCACCAGGGCTTTGTCCTTAATCTGGGGCTGTCTTTAAAAGTTTGCATACAACTGTATATTTCATTTTGGAGGCAGCTTGTATTGTCATCTGTTCACCCCCTTCACAAACTTTACAAATTTGATACCATTTCCAGGTCCAGTGCAGGATTCGCCAGGGCTATTCTGCATAGATTTCTTTTAAATGTCTCTTGTTACTCCTCCCAATCCTTCTGTTGCATGAGGTTTGTCATTCTCCCTCATGTTATGGATAGTGCAGCATATGAACAGAAGGACATAGAATACTTGTGTAAAATCTTACCATAACCATAGAGGTCCTTCTCTTCTATGTGCCTCAGTAGAGTCCAACCTTCCACCCCGATGCTTGCCTGACTTCTGGAGACTCACTTCCTTCAGGCTGGTGCTTGGCGGCATTCAGATGGTTTTCATGCTTTACTGTTGCAGTCATTACATTTGGGTTATCTGCTTGCAGGTAGCCCTCAGTCGGCCTGATTAGCAAAGTCTTTGGTCCTGCATCGGTTGCTGTCCCTTCTTCCATGACGTCAGGTCGTCAGGGGTATAAAACATGCAATAAATCCAAATGAGTGCAATGGGCTAAAACGAGAGAACGCAAAGCTATTATCTAACTCAGTTTATTTAACAGAAGTACGCTAGACACATTAACGCTTTTAAAAAGCAAACATGCGTTTTCGTCCTCAACAGTCGGACTTCATCAGATACTCATTAATTAATACCAACTGCTTTTTATATATTAAAATTAAAAACAATCAACCAATAGTGTCTTTACAAACCATTTTAAATAGGCAAATCACCATTTGTGAAGACACTATTGCTTGATTGTTTTTAATTTTAATATATAAAAAGCACTTTGTATTAATTAATGAGTATCTGATGAATCAGACGGACTAAGCAGAAACCTCATGGACCCCCATGAGTGGAAGCTGGAACCAAGGATTTTCAACATGTTGACAAGCAAATGGGGGAGCCCAGATATAGACCTTGTTGCCTCTCCCCAGAACTACCAATTAGACACATTTTGTACAAGGACTCCCCACAACCAAGCCTGGAAAGTGGATGATCTGTCCTTCAGCTGGAAAAACCTATCAGTCTGTCCCCCCGCCTCTGCTCTGCAAATTACTACTAAAAATCAAACAGGACAAACCAAGGATGCGTTTGATCGCTCCAGACTGGCCACGCCAGCACTAGTACCCCCTCCTGCGCAGTGCGTCACAGTTATCCCCATGGCGCCTGCCTCAGACTCCTTTCCTGTTGTCTCAGCAGGAGAACCAGATTCTTCACCCTTAGCTTCTAACACTGAACCTTGCAGCCTGGCTAATTACATAATCTCTCCTTTACCATCCCTCAGTAAACCTGTGATGGATATCATTTTAGAGGCAAGGATGCCCAGTACTAGAAAATCTTATGCTGAAAAATGGAAAAGATTCTGTGCCTGGAACCAGTCTCAAGGGATGAGCACAGCAGCACCCAATTTAGCTCAGATTTTACAATACTTAACTGAGATGCTTCACAAGGGCCTGTCTTTTTCCTCCATTAAAATCCACGCCATTTCAGCTCATTATAACACAGAACCTCCCCTCTTCTCTCATCCACTGCTCAAGCAGTTCCTCAGAGGG
>NC_056749.1:495736197-495911153 GCF_019279795.1 Protopterus annectens | reverse complement strand
CTTCGACTTCGAAAATCTCAGGAGTCGGCCGACTGGCACTTGCGAACTGCTTCTGCTTCGGGCACCGCGCGGCAAGAAAGACTGAAGAAAATGGCATCGGATGCATTATATATACCCCTGGCGCAGTGACGTCAGGGAAGAACCGACAGCAACCGACGCCGGACCAAGACTTTGGAATTCCGGCCGACTGCGGGACCACCTGACGACAGGATAACCAAGTGTGATGACTGCAGCAGGTTAACACGATGAACATCTAGAAATGTAACCCTGTCTGTAGGAAGAAAGGCTTTCTGAAGTGATGAGTCCAGCAAAGACTCCAGAAACACAAACCTGTTTGTGGTGATGGTCTGAAACTTTTGGGAATTGATGGTGGACACCAGCGAAATCAGAATCTTTTGGGTGTAAAGCATATATGCTTTGAGTTTTTCTAGGTCTGTTGCCTGAATGAGGTAATCATATAAGTAGGGGTAAATCTGATTGTCCTTTAATCTGCAGAAGGCCATCACTGGGACAAAGCATTCTGTGAATACCCTGGTTGCAATAGACACGCCAAAGGGCAGAGCAGAGAACTGATAATGCCACACACCTGATCTGAAGTGCAAGAACCCCCCCCCCCCACCCCACCGACAGATTTTTCAATGGAAATGTGGGTGGTACGCATCCTTTAGACCCAAGGTTATCATGAAGGCACTGGGAGAGATCAGGGGTAGAAGTTTTTGAAGTGCAAGAATTATGAACGTTGATATCTGCAAAAATCAGCTGAGCCTTGACAGGCCCAGAATCAGCCTCCAGGTATAGTACAGTTGTGTACCTACCATAAATGTAGATGTTCGAGTGTACTCACTGTTGCAGTCATTACAATTGGGTTATCCTACTGACAGGCTACCCGCAGTCGGCCTGAATTCCAAAGTCCTGGTCCGGCGTCGGATGCTGTCGCCTCCTCCCTGACGTCAGTGCGCCAGGAGTATAAAAGACGCAGCAGATGCCATTTTTTTCAGTTTTTCTCGCCCCAGATGTCAGGTGCCCCCAAAAAGGGTAGGCAAATTTATGCCAATAAACACGCATGCAGTAAAGTAAAACTAACTTCATCTACAAGCAAATACACCACATAGGTTGTATAGAATAGAGAAGTACAGATTAGACCCAGCAAAGGAAAGGGGGATGGTGGGTGGGTAACCTGGACTGCACCAGTGAAAACACTCTAACATCTACATTTATGGTAGGTACACAACTGTACTATATTCATCGTGTTTCACTGTTGCAGTCATTACAATTGGGTTGAATCCCAAAGCTATGGTTGGGCGGCTGGGGCTAAATAGGATTAGGAGAGGCTATGAGGCCCTGCAGAACTGCAGTGGCAAAGCCTGCTCTAGATTTAGAGTAGAGAGGTAAGTGACTGTGCTTTGTAAAAATGTGCACTGAACTCCAAGTTTCAGCCTCTAAGATGTCTCTGGTTGGTACTCCTCTGAGGAAGGCTGCTGAAGTGGCTGCTGCTCTGGTTGAATGTGGCCTAATGGCCTTGGGCACTGATTTGCCATGCTGTGAATAGCAGAAAAGAATGCAGTGACATATCCATTTTGAAACTGTCTGCTTTGAGATAGCCTTTCCTTGTGATCCTGCAGCATACGCCACTAGAAGATGTTCAGTTTTTCTGAAAGCACTGGTTCT
This sequence comes from Protopterus annectens, assembly GCF_019279795.1. Lineage (NCBI taxonomy): Eukaryota > Metazoa > Chordata > Ceratodontiformes > Protopteridae > Protopterus > Protopterus annectens. Next base: position 495,909,485 of record NC_056749.1, on the reverse strand, counting down.
GTCCAAGCAGAAGCATAGCTTCCTGTGAATGTCCAAAGAATGCAGAAGTCTCTCACCCTTATTCTGTGGGTATGGATAAAAAGGTAGGAGAATGAATTGTTTGATTCAGGGCCACACTGGACACTACCCTAGGCATAAATGTCGGGTTTGTCCTCAGAGAAACCCTGTCCTGATGGAAAATGATAAAGGGTTCCACAGCCACAAGTGCCTGTAACTCTGAGACTCGTCTTGCAGAGGTCATTGCTAGGAGCAAAGCTATTTTCCAAGATAAGAATTTTATATCAACTGTAGAGGCTGGTTCAAAAGGAGGCAGTGCAAGTTTTTCCAAGACATAATTTAGGTCCCATGCAGGTATTGGTGCTCTCCTTTGGGGTCTTATGTTTTTGGCCCCTCTGAGGTACTGCCTTAGTAATGGATGAGAGAAGAGAGGTGGTTCTGTATTATAGTGAGCTGAAATGGCAGAGGCATGAATCTTAATTGAGGAAAAGGATAGGCCACTCTCCAGCATCTCAGTTAAGTATTGTAAAATCTGAGGAATATTTGGTACAATTGTGTCAATTCCTTGTGCCTGGTTCCAAGCACAGAATCTCTTCCATTTTTCTGCATAAGATTTTCTGGTGCTAGGTCTCCTGGCCTGCAAAATAAAATCCATCACTGCCTTAGACAGAGGGGTGTTTTGAATGGTTACATTATCCGCCATGCTGCCAGGTTTAAGGTCCTGAGTTGGCTGTGCAGGATCTGCTGTTTTGTTGAATCAATAAGTGAGGAATTTGAGGCAATGTCCAGACTGGGCCTTGAGACAAATTCATTAGGATTGGGTACCAGTGCTGGCGGGGCCAGTCTGGGGCAGCCAGTATCATTTTTGGCTTCTCTTGTCTGACCTTTAGGAGTATCTTGGGGAGGAGAGACAGTGGGGAAAAAGCATATACGTTTAAGTTTTTCCAGCTGAAAGATAGAGCGTCCACTTTCCATGCTAGCTTGTGATAAGTCCTTGTGCAGAATTTCTGAAGTTGGCAGTTGTGAGGCAAGGCAAAGAGGTCTATGTCCGGGCATCCCCATTTCCTTGTTATCATGTTGAAGACTTGTGGATCCAATTTCCACTCGTGGGGATCCAATAGGTTTCTGCTTAGTTCGTCTGCCAGAGAATTTATCCTTCCTGGCAGGTATTGTGCTTGCAGATGTACTTGGTAAGTCAATGCTGTGTCCCACAAAGTCATAGCTAGTCTGCAGAGGGGGTAGGAATGTGTGCCTCCCTGCTTGTTTATGTACCACATGACTGTAGTATTGTCAGTCTTTATCAATAGTTGTCCTGGATGAAGTAGATCTTTGAAGGCTGTCAGGGCATTTTGAACAGCTAGCATCTCTTTTTGATTGATATGTAGATGCATTTGGCTTGCGGCCCATGTGCCCTGAATACATCTTCCTGCCTTATGGGGCCCCCCAGACATAATCTGATGCATCTGTTGTTAATGTCTGCCTGGCTGTGGGTAAAGTGAAAGGCTGTCCCTTGTTGTGGTGACAGGCCTCTGCCCACCATCGAAACTCCTGTTGCAGGCAGGGAATGAGGGTAATTATTGTTTCCAGGCTGTGGCAATGTTGAGTCCAAACAGTTTTTAGATACTATTGTAGCTTCCTCATATACAGTCTTGCATATGGAATTAGCAGTATGCAGGATGCCATGAAGCCCAAAGCCTGCAGAATATTTCTTGCAGATAACTGGGTCTTTGTGCCAACATTTTGAAATAAGTAGTCAGTTGTCTTTGTTTGGCGTGAGATGAGCCATCTGGGCAGTTGTATTTAAGCTTGCACCCAGGAATATTATCTCCTGTGAGGGTACTAGTTTTGATTTCTTTTCATCTACTGTGTACCCTAGGCATGTTAGTAATTTTTTTACAAACGCCAGATGCTGTAGTAGAATGTCTTTTTTCTCTGCTTGAATAAGGCAATCGTCCAAGTAAGGATAAATTTGCATTCCTCTGTCTGCAAAATGCAATTACTGGTGACAGGCATTTTGTGAAGACCCTGGGCGCAGTAGATAAGCCAAAGGGCAGCGCAGAGAATTGGTAGTGCATTGAGCCAGCTATAAATCTGAGGTATATTCTGCATGAATGTCTGACTGGGACATGCAGGTATGCCTCTTTTAGGTCTAAAGTCACAAGCCATGCCTTCTTGCCCAGCATGGGCAGAAGCTGCTGCAAAGTCAACATTTTGAATTAAGGAATATCCAGAAATGTGTTTAGAATAGACAGGTCCAGTATTGGTCTCCATGCATTGTGCTTTCTGGACACCAAGAAGAGTCTTGAGTAAAATTCTTGTCCCTGCTCTTGCTGTGGCACTAGCTGAATGACCCTCCTGTCCATGAGGGCTGAAACTTGTTTTTGAGCCTCTGCCCATTGATGGTGTGGCAGGTCTGGCATTCCGTTTGCCTTGGCAGGATGTGAAAGTGGAACATGTAGCCTTGAGAAACTATATTCAGGACCCATTTGTCCTGGGTGATCATGTGCCAATTTTGTGAAAAAAGTGCTAGTTTTCCCCCTAAAGGGGCTGCCAAAAGATAAGTGCTCGGTGCTGGCAGAGGAAGTCATTGAGACGGTTTCCTGTATGGCTGTGATTTATCTTCTTCACTTTTAGAGGTAGAAGCACCCCACTGTTTAGACCTGTATAAGCCCTGGGGCTGGGATCTGTCTCTGGGCAGTCTGTATCTGCCTCTTTGTGGCCTGTCTGACACTGGAAAGGACCAATTCTTTGCAGGCCAGTTCCTGCTAAATCTGGGAGGTTGTACCTGTAAGAAATCCTTGACTGTTTGCATAGAGTTAGCTTTGTCCTCCATTTTCTTCAACATCTCTTCTGCTTTAACACCAAACAAGGTTTCATGCTGTAATGCAGCATTTAATAATTTTGCTTTAACATGATCAGGCAGATTCTGTTCCATTAACAAAGCATGCCTCCTGATGACAGAACCCATAACAGCGGCCCTGCAGGAGGCCTCCAGAGAATCAAAACCACATTGCAAAGTATGCTTTTCCACTTGTTCAGCTGCATGCAATAAATCCTGCATTTCTTTGTTTTCTGCACATTCAGAATTTGTCAACATTTTCTGTTTTAGTAGTGACATAAGATATTGTTGATATTTAAGCATATGAAACTGACAATTTAAAGCCCTTACAGCCAAAGCAGCAGAAATGTAAACCTTTTTCCCATCTGTCCAGGGCCCTTGAATCCCTATCAGAGGGAATAGGGTTTTTTGCAGTGGATGCCTTGACCCCCTTTGGGACCCTGAGAAATAGTTTCTGGGTCAGCAGCAGGGTTTCGATAAAGAAATTTATGTGAATCAGGAACCCTGTAGCATCTGTCTGGCTTAACAGGAGCTGGTGGTCAAGAGTCAGGAGTGAGACTGGACTCTATAAATACATCTACAATGTCTAAAACAGGAGGAATAGCAAGGGGTCTGTGCTGTGGTAGGAAAAGAAACTCTGAGCCTTTTCTTAGATTCTGAGTAATCTTGACTTTCCCAATGAAAATGCTCCCTCACAGTATGCAGAGTCTCCTCAAAGGAATAATCTTCAGGAGGAGAGGCTGAAGGGATAGATTCTTCAGCATCAGAATCCTCGTAAGGAGGAAGGGAGTATCCCTGTTCAGAAGAGGAATCAGGGGAAATGGAAACTTGATATGAAGATTCATATTTTGTCTCTTGCCTAGGTATCTTATCAGGAGGGGGATGGGAACCCCTGATCAAAGTAATTAGGTCTTTGGCCATTTTAAGCATCTGTTTTTTAGGCATGGAGGCCTGTCCTGGTGAATGTTGTACTTGTTTGTCTTTAGAGGTGCTTTAGTCTTTGCCTTTGGAGCTGAAGTTGTTTTTACATATAACTGTGTAGGCCTGACAACACCCTCAGAAGCCGATGCCTGCTCAGCGGCTCCAGACCCATCTGAGGGAATAGTTTCCGAGGGTCCAATACCTTGAGTTTCCAGCGGCCTAGCCGGATACACATGGGAGTCAGAAGCGGCCTGTGGCTCTGAGCGGGCGTCCGGGGCTGCGAAAGCACCTCACTGAGAACCGGTGACTGGCCTAGCTGCAGCCTCGTCGGTTTTGGACCTCGGATGCCTGTCCTTTTCTTTGCGCTTTTTATAAATTCCGGTAGTCTGCTATTCCGACGGCATTATATAATTAAATCTTCTGCCAAAATAATGAAATGCAAAATCGTACCGACGCTTATTAGTGCGTTGGTTAAATCTAGCACAAAACCGACAACTAGCAACGTCGTGGTCAGGGCCTAGGCAAGGAATAAAGTAAGAATGAAAATCCTTGAGGTATTTGCTTCCCACAAGAAATACAATTATTAACTTTTTCTGACATCGGTCTGGAGCAAGAAAAAAGTTTCCCCAACGGGGTACTTGGCTTTAATGAAGACTTCGGATCTGAAATTCAAACTTGAAAATCTCAGGAGTCGGCGACCGGCACTTGCGAACTGCTTTTACTTCGGGCACCGCAGAGCAAGAAAGACTGAAGAAAATGGTGTCGGCTGCATCTTTTATACCCCTGGCGCACTGACGTCAGGGAGGAGGCGAAAGCAACAGACGGTGGACCAGGACTTTGGAATTCAGGCCGACTGCGGGTAGCCTGCCAGCAGGATAACCCAACTGTAATGACTGCAACAGTGAAACACGATGAACATCCTCTTTTCAAAGGAAAAGCCTCATGTAAAAAAAAACTTTTCTTTGTAATGAGTTTGGTACTGGTTACACAGAAAATACAGTTGTGTACACTTAACCATAAAAGTAGATGTTCAAGTGTATTCACGGTTGCATACATCACATTTGGGTTATCCATGCCAGGATAGCCCCCTCAGTCGGCCCGAATACCAGAAGCTTAGTATTTCTGCATTGGTTGCTGTCGCTCCAGGACTGACGTCAGGTGGTCAGTGGTATAAAAACAGGCAGCCGACATCATTACATCAGTTTTTCTTGCCCTGTCGGGAGCCCCCAATAGGGAGGTAGATTATGGTGGAAGACCACCAGTAGAAAGTAAATACCAAAATTTCCTTGTAAGGGGAAAGAGAGGGACAAGGGGGATGGAGGAAGGGAATCCAGGACTACAACAGTGAATACACTCGAACATCTACATTTATGGTAAGTGTAAACAACTGTACTATGTTCTTCGTGTTTCACTGTTGCAGTCATCACATTTGGGTAGATTCCCAAAGCTATGGATGGGAGAAGGAATTTAGATAGCATTAGGACAGGTTATAAGGCCCTGCAAGACTGCAGTGGCAAAGCCAGCTCTGGATTTAGAGAAAATTGGCAAATGGCAATGCTTGGTGAAAGTATGTACAGAACTCCAAGTCCATGGAAAAGACACCTCTGAGAAAGGCTGTAGAGGTAGATGCAGCCCTGGTTGAATGGGGTCTGATCCCCTGTGGGATAGGTTTTCCATAGTGTTTATAGCAAAAATGAGTGCAATGGCCTATCCATTTAGAAATGGTTTTGTTTTGAAATAGCGTTCCCCTCTGCCCCTGCAGCAAATGCCACCAGCAGTGGTTCAGATTTCAAGGTTTAGTTCTGTCCAGGTAAAATCTAAGTTGTCTGTGCACATCTAAGGAGTGCAGTATCCGTTTCCCCTTTGTTCTGTGGATTAAGAAAAAAGGTTGGCAAATTAATGGACTGATTAAGAGCCACACTGGATACCACCTTGGGCATGAAGGAGGGATTGGTTCTGAGGGACACCCTGTCCGCATGAAAGATGATGAAAGGCTCCACTGCCATAAGGGCCTGTAATTCAGATACTCTTCTTGCTGATGTGATTGCTAAAAGGAAGGCTATTTTCCAAGAAAGGAACTTTAAATCTGCACTTGCAGCTGGCTCGAAAGAAGGGAGAGTGAGTTTCTCCAATACAAAGTTAGGGTCCCAGGCTGGAGTAGGGGCTCTCCTGGGTGGCCTTAAGTTTTTGGCTCCTCTAAGGAACTGCTTGAGCAGTGGATGAGAGAAGAGGGGGTGGTTCTGTGTTATAATGAGCTGAACTGGCTGAGGCGTGAATTTTGATGGAGGAAAAAGAAACGCCCTTGTGAATCATCTCAGTTAAGTATTGAAGAATCCGAGGTAAGTTGGGCTCTGCTGTGCCCATCCCTTGAGATTGGTTCCAGGCACATAATCTTTTCCATTTTTCAGCATAAGATTTTCTAGTACTAGGCCTCCTTGCCTCTAATGTGATATCCAATACTTGTTTACTGAGGAATGGTAATAGAGAGAGATTAGGTAATTAGCCAGGCTACCAGGTTCAGGGTTTAAAGCTGAGGGTGCAGAATCTGGTTCTCCTACTGTAACAGAGTAGGGGTCTGAGGCAGGTGCCATGGAGCCAATAATGAGACACTGCGCAAGACGGGGTGCCAGTGCTGGCGTGGCCATTCTGGTGCAATCAATATCGTCCTTGGTTTGTCCTGTTTGATCTTTAGTAGTACTTTGGAGAGGAGCGGCAGAGGAGGAAAGGCATAAACTGATAGCTTTTTCCAGCTGAAGGACAGAGCATCCACTTTCCAACCTTGTTTGTGGGGAGTCCTTGTGCAAAATTTGTCCAATTGGTAGTTCTGGGGGGAGGCAAACAGGTCTATCGCTGGGCTCCCCCATTTGTTTGTAAACATGTTGAAAGTCTTTGGTTTCAGTTTCCACTCGTGTGGGTCCATGAGATTTCTTAATTCATCTGCCATTGTATTCATCTTTCCTGGCAGGAATTGAGCCTGTAGATGCACTTGGTAGCTCAAGGCTGTGTTCCACAGAACCATGGCTAGTCTGCAGAGGGGGGTAAGAATGGGTACCCCCCCCTGCTTGTTTACGTACCACATAACAGTGGTGTCGTCTGTCCTTACCATTAATTGTCCTGGAAGAATGTGGTCCTTGAAGGCAGAGCATTCTGTACAGCTAACATTTCTTTTTGATTGATACACAGGTGCATTTGACTTGAGTTCCATTTGCCCTCAATGCACTTCCTTGCCAGGTGAGCCCCACAGGCATAGTCTGATGCGTCTGTTAGGGTTTGGGCAGCAGGGGGTAGAGTGAATGGTAGTCCCTTGGTTTGGTGGCAGGACTCTGCCCACCAAAGGAACTCTAACCATAGGCAAGGTATGATAGGGATTCATTGATTCTAGATCCTGAGAATGCTGACATCATAGGCTTTTTAGATACCATTGTAGTTTCCTCATATGCAGTCTTGCATATGGAATTAGAAGCATGCAGGAGGCCATGAACCCCAGGCTTCCAGTATCTGCCTTGCAGATAGCAGGGTTTTTGTGGCCATTAGGTTGAAGTAATTTGTGAAATGAATTTGTTTCTCTGGCGTGAGGAAAGCCATCTGGGAAGTTGTAGTCAAGCTTGCTTCCAGTAATATAATTTGTTGACAGGGTACCAGCTGTGACTTATTTTCGTTTAGTGTATGCCAGACAAGTTAGCACCCTTTGTACAAATGCCAGATGATTCACAAGTTTGTCCTGGCTTTCTGCCTGAATTAGACAATCATCCAGGTATGGGTATATCTGAATATTCCTTTGCCTGCAAAATGCAATGACTGGAGCTAGGCACTTTGTGAATACCCTGGGTGCAGTAGATAAGCCAAAGGGCAGTGCAGAGAACTGATAGTGCATGCAGCCTGCTTTAAAGCGTAGGTATCTTTTGCAAGATTCCCTGATTGGGATGTGCAGCAAGGCTTACTTTAGAGTGTTGCCACCCAGGCATCTTTGTCTAACATAGGAAACAACTGGTGAAGACTTAGTATCTTGAATTTTGGAATCATCAAAAAGGAACTCATTCCCTCCAGTACAAGTCTTTTGAGTGTGTACCTTTAACCCCTAGTGGGTGTGGCCTAAGCCTTTAAAAATGAAGTTATCACCTTACAATTCTAATAAATACTCATTGACAGAGGTCAAATATCAGTACAGTTGTGTTTGCCATCATGTATGCTTCAAGATAAAATATTCTGATACCTTGTATGTAGCGTGGTTTTGGAATTATTAATGCAAGTATGAACAATTAATATCTGACGCCTAGAGGAGCAATAGGGGGTAACTGCAGATGCATCTGGAGGCGTCACTCGGGTGTAATGAGTTGGTAGACAGGTCCAGGATAGGACGCCATGAGCCGTCTTTTCTGGGTATCAGGAAAAGTCTTGATTAGAAATCTTGTCCCTTTTCCTCTTTTGGTACAGTTTGAATAGCCTTTATGCTTAAGAGAGAGTACTTGCTTTTGAGCCTCTGCCCACTGATGTGGGGGTAGATCTGGCCAACCGTTTGGGGTTGGTAACGTGTGGAAGTGAAATCTGTATCCTTGGGAAATTATATTTTAAACCCATTTGTCCTGGATAATGAGTTCCCAGTTTTTTGCCTGCAGAGCAATCTTTCCCCCCCTAAAGAAGCAGTCAGTTGAGAAGTGCTTGGAAGTTTTAAAGTTAAGTCACTGAGACAGTTTACCATAGGGGGAGATTTACTACTCCCTGATTCGGAAGTGGGAGCCCCCCACTGCTTAGTCCTCTGCATACCTTGGGACTGAAGCCTGGGTGTTCTGCTGTGGCTGTTTGGACTGAGAGGGCCTGGAAGAGGCAGAAAAGAACCAATTCTTAGCGGGCCAATGCCTACTAAATCTTGGAGGTTGTACTTGTAGGAAATCTTTAACAGTTTGCGTAGATTTAGCTTTTTCCTCCATCTTTTTGAGAACTACTTCTGCCTTGTTGCCAGGCAGTCCTGATTTAAAGGAGCAGCCAGTAATTTAGCTTTAACATGATCTGGCAATGATTGCTCCTTAAGCCAAGCATGCCTTCTAAGTACAGACCCAGTGAAAGCAGCCCTGCAACATGCCTCTAGTGAATCAAAACCACATTACAAAGTATATTTTCCAACATGTTCAGCATAATGCATTAAATCCTGTAAATCCTTATTTTCAGCAATATGAGGAATCAACATCATTTTCTGTTTAGGCAATCCAATAATATGCTGCTGAAACTTTAACATACGAAACTGGCAGTTTAAGGCCCTACTGGCCAAGGTTGCAGAGGTGTATACCTTTTTACCCCACCTATCCAGCGCCCTGGAGTATCTATCAGAGGGGTATGGTTTTTGGCAGTAGTAGCCTTAATGCCCTTGCATCCCTGTGAAATGGTCTCAGGATCAGCAGTAGGATTTTTAAAAAGGAACTTGTGAGAGTCACGAACCCTGTAATATCTATCAGGTTTTCTGGGAGCAGGAGGAAGAGAGTCATGGGGCAAGCTACATTCAGAAAAAGCATCATCAACAATGTCTAATACAGGAGGGATAGCTAAAGGCCTGTGCTGGGGGAGGAGTAAGAAATCCCTAAGCCTCTTTTTAGAGTCTTTTTAGAATCAGAGTAATCCTGACTTCACCAACCAAAATGCTCCTTAAGAGTATGCAAGGTTTCACCAAAAGAGAAATCCTTTGGGGGGGATCCTCAGCATCAGAATCCTTGTAGGTAGATAAAGGTAAATCCTGGTTATCAGAGGAAACAGAAATTTCAGAATCCTGGTCAGAAGTATCATAAGCATACTCAAGTCCTAGGTCTCTCAGACCGGGAAGGTTGACTTCCCTTGATTAAAGTAATAAGGTCTTCAGCCTTTCTTATTTGTTTTTAGGCATAGATGCCTGTCCATGCGGTCTGGGTGTCGGTTTTCTAGGCATGGTTCGAGTTTTAGGTCTTGAAGAAGAAGATGCCGTCTGTTTAATATGCCAGTAGGGCCTAAACACACCCTCAGAAGCCGGTGCCTGCATAGTGGCTCCGGACCCATCCAAGGTAGAGACACCCGCAGGTAGCACAGTTGAAGCATCTCGTGGCATACCGGACTCTGAATGAGTGTCAGAGGCCAGCGAATCTGAAGTAGCGATTATCAGGGGTTGCGAAAGTGCCTCACTAAGTACCGGCAAACTGGCAACTGGCTTAAGAGTAGCATCGTCGGCAGCTTTGGACCTAGTCGGCCTGTCTCTGTCTTTATCTTTGCGTTTTTTCAGAATGCCGGTAGTCGGATGGCTTACCGAAGACAAATCTGGATAATTGAACCGAGTACCAAAATATTTAGAAGCGAAAATAAACAGAAGGATAGTTTGTGGTTTAAATAAGGCACAAAACAGACAGCGAGGTACGTCGTTGGTCAGGGCCTAGGCAAGGAATACAGTACGAATGGAAATCTTTATGAGGTATTTGCTTTCCACAAGAAATACAATTATTTACTTTTACTGACATCGGTTAGAGCAAGAAAAAGTTTCCCCAGTGGTTTAGTTGAAGACTTCAGTTCTGAAACTCAAAAACAAAAATTTCAGGAGTCGGCCAACTGGCACTTGCAAACTGCTTCTGCTTCGAGCACCGCATGGCAAGAAAGACTGATGTAATGGCGTTGGCTGCATGTTTTATACCAGACTACCTGACGTCACAGAAGGAGACAGCAACCGACTCAGGACCCAAGACTTTGTTAATCAGGCCAACTGAGGGCTACTGCAAGCAGATAACCCAAATGTGATGACTGCAACAGTGAAACACGAAGAACATCATGCAGCCGACGCCATTACATCAGTTTTTCTTGCCTCAGATGTCGGGTGCCCCCAAAATATGAAGCAATAATGAGGTGTGGTACACCACCAGCAAAAAGCAAGTAAACATAGTATAAGATATTCCAAACCAAAAAGGACAGTTGCAAGCAAAGAATCAGGGGGCTGTAGGGAGGGTAACCAGGACTGCAACAGTGAAAACACTTGAACATCTACATTTATGGCAAGTGTACATAACTGTAATATGTTCTTCATGTTTCACTGTTGCAGTCATCACATTTGGGTTGATTCCAAAAGCTAAGGAAGGGTGGAGGTAGATTAAGAAGCATTAGGCCTGGCAATCAGGCCCTGTAAGACCGCTGTGGCAAATCCAGTTCTGGATTAAGAAAAGATAGGCAAGTGGTAATGCTTGGTGAAAGTGTGTACCGAGCTCCAGGTTGCAGCTTCCAAGATGTCCCTGGTAGGAACTCCTCTGAGAAATGCAGTAGAGGTAGATGTAGCCCTAGTGGAATGTGTTCTTATCCCCTGTGGTATAGGTTTTCCATGGTGCTTGTAGCAGAAATGGATGCAGTGTGCTATCCATTTAGATGTGGTTTGCTTTGAAATGGCCTTCCCCTCTGCCCCTGCAGCAATGCTGACTAGCAGCTGGTCAGATTTTCTGAGAGGCGTAGTCCTGTCCAAATAGAATCTAAGCTGTCTGTGCACGTCTAGAGAATGCAGCATCCTTTCCCCTTTATTTTGAGGATTAAGTAGGCAAATGAATGGAGTGGTTTAAAGCCACACTAGACACCACCCTGGGCATAAAAGATGGGTTAGTCCTGAGGGATCCCTGTCCGCATGGAAGATAATGAAGGGTTCCGCTGCCATAAGGGCCTGCAATTCAGACACTCTTCTTGCTGAAGTGATGGCTAGAAACAAAGCTGTTTTCCATGAGAGGAATTTCAACTCTGCTGTAGCAGCAGGATCAAAGGGGGGGGGGTGTAAGTTTTTCCAGTACAAAGTTAAGGTCCCAGGCTGGAGTGGGAGCTCTCCTGGGGGGTCTTAAATGTTTGGCCCCTCTAAGGAACTGTTTTACCAGAGGATGAGAGAGGAACGGTGGCTCAGTATTATAATGAGCTGAGATGGCAGAGGCATGAATCTTAATTGAAGAGAAGGATAGGCCCTTGTGGAGCATTTCTGTTAAGTAATCTAGTATATGAGGTACGCTGGGCACAGTTGTAGCCATCCCTTGAGACTGGCTCCAGTAACAGTATCTTTTCCACTTTTCTGAAAAGGATTTTCTAGTACTAGGCCTCCTTGCCTCAAGAATGACATCCATCACCTTATTGAGGGTTGCTAGAGGTGAGTTCAGGGGATTAGTCAGGCTGCAAAGTTCAGGGTCTGAAGCTGAGAGTGCAGAATTTGGCACCCCTGCTGGGACAGCAGGGAAGGGGTCTGAGGCAGGTGCCATGGTTGTAGCACTGTCAGACTGCGCAAAAGAGAATACCAGTGCTGGCATGGCAAGTCTGGTGTAATCAGGATTGTCCTTGGCTTGTCCTGTTTGATCTTTAGTAGAATCTTCGAGAGGAGAGGCAGAGGGGTAAAGGCATAGACTGGGAGGCTTTCCCAGGAAAAGGACAGGGCATCCACCTTCCAAGCTTGGCTGTGGGGAGGTCTGGTGCAGTGTTTGTTCAATTGATAGTTCTGAGGGGAAGCAAACAGGTCCACCTCTGGTGTCCCCCATCTGTTCCCCAAAAGTTTGAATATTTTGGGTTCCAGTTTCCATTCATGTGGGTCCATGAGATTTCTGCTTTAGTCATCTGCCAGTGAATTTAGTTTCCCTGGCAGGAATTGAGCTTGTAGGTGCACTTGGTTGCTCAAGGCTGTGTTCCACATAGCCATGGCTAGTCTTCAGAGTGGGTAGGAATGTGTTCCCCCTGCTTGTTTATGTACCACATAACTGTGGTGTTTTCTGTCTTTACCAATAGTTGCCCTGGAACAATAAGGCCTTTGAAGGCTGTCAGAGCATTTAGTACAGCTAACATTTCTTTTTGATTGATATGGAGGTGCATCTGCTTTGGGTTCCATTTGCCCTGAATGCACTGCCCTGCCATGTGAGCCCCCCATGCATAGCCTGATCCATCTGTTAGGGTTTGGCCGACAGAGGGTAAAGTGAAAGTCTCCCCCCTGTTGTGGTTTCAGGCCTCTGCCCACCAAAGAAACTCTGCCCTAAGACAAGGAATAATAGTAATTATTGTTTACAGGTCCTGAGAATGTTGACACCATAGACTTTTTAGATACTACTGAAGTTTCTTCATATGTAGTCTTGCATATGGATTTAACAGAATGCAAGAGGCCATGAACCCCAGAGCTTGCAGTAGTTTCCTTGCAGATAGCTGGGTTTTGATGGCCGGTAGGTTGAAGTATGTTGTCAAATAAATTTGTTTCTCTGAGGGGGAAGGCTGGCTTTCCCTATTTAAGGTAATAAGGTCCTCAGCCATTCTAATCATTTGTTTTTGAGGCCTGTGGGCCTGAGAATGCACTTTGGTCGTCGGTTTCCTAGGCGTAGTTCAAACTTTAGGCCTGAGAAATTCAGTATTTTTGGCTTAAAACAAAGTAGTCTGTTTAATATGAAAATCGTTAGGCCTGAATACACCCACAGAAGCCGATGCCTGCAGATCGGCTCTGGACCCAAGGTAGAGACATCCACAGGTTCCATAGTCGAAGCATCTCGCGGCATACCGGACTCCGAAAGGGTCTCAGTAGAGACCTGCGAATCTGTAGAAGCGGGTATCAAGGGTTGCGAAAGTGCCTCACTGAGTACCGGCAGACTGGCAACTAGCTTAACGGTAGCGTCGTCGGCAGTTTTGGACCTATGCGGTCTGTCTGTCTTTATCCTTACTTTTTTTCGGAAGCTCGGTAGTCGGATGGCTTACAGACGCCATTTCGGAGTACAGAGATCAAGAGTGAAAGTATTTAGCTACAAAAATTGCCGACGACGGATAGTTCAGGCATTGAACAAGGCACAAAACTGTCAGCGAGGGACGTAGTGGTCTGGGCCTAAACAGGTGACGCAGTAAAAATGAAAATCTCTATGAGGTATTTGCTTTCCACAGGCAAGAGTATTAATTTTTTCTGACATCGGTTAGAGCAAGAAAAAAGGATTCCCAACGGGGTACTTATCTTATAGATGACTTCAGGTCTGAAACTCAAACAAAAATTTCAGGAGTCGGCCGACCGCCACTTGTTAACTGCTTCTGCTTCAAACACCACACGACAAGAAAAACTGATGTAATGGCATCGGCTGCATGTTTTATACCCCTGACGACCTGACGTCATGGAAGAAGCTACAGCATCTGACGCAGAAATCCCAAGACTCTGGTATTCAGGTCGGCTGAGGGCTACCTGCAGGCAGTTAACCCCCAAATGTGATGACTGCAACAGTGAAACACGAAGATCATCAGTAATTCTTTGGACAGTCAGGAATTACAGTGAGATTAGTCAAGTGTTTTTCTGCATCCATATGTCCAACTGTGTTAATTTTATTTCTCCTGTGACTGAAAGTCTGATGTTTATTGCACTTTAATAATCTTGTTTTCTATTTCTATTACTTATTCTAGATGTTTTTACACCTTTTATCGTGGCTGGTCTTTTAGAGATTACTTTTAACATCTTGAGAATACTTGTGCTTATTCTAGTGACACCTTGGCCACTCAGAAAAGCCTTGCTTCTTGGGTTACAAGCTACCATTTATGTTTGTATTGATTTTATTCAGTATAATTGGACACCCTTGTAAGAGCTAGACAGTGACTGGCTGGTGGCAGCATTGTTACCTTACTGTGTCTGGGCATAAGGGGGCACAGCTAGTAAACCTGTGTCAGCCCTTCCCAGCAGTGTGTGCACACACGAGAGAGAGAGAATCAAATACCCCGGTGTGAGTATGTCAGTCACTTGGAACTGCTCTTGGGGAAATTCTGCTTGATGCAGAGAGCTGCATTTGTAATTACTGTGTAAATACATCTCTGTTTTAGTGACGGTCTCTCACTAGTGTTGGTGGTGAGGATTGAGGCTCCTTGACTAATGACCCAGGTAAAAGAGGGCCCATCACAACTACAAACCAAAGCTAGACCTTAACTCAAAGTCTCACAATTAGTTTGGGAACTCTATAGCCATCTATATATCACAGCTCTGGAATAAATCCGCCTACCCATTCATAAAATTCAATGCCTTTAAAACATGTTATTCAAAGTAAACCTACTCAACAAAAGAGGCAAGTGATAATGTTTGGTAAAGGTGTGCACTGAACTCCAAGTTGCAGCTTCCAAGATATCTTTGGTAGGTACTCCTCTAAGGTAGGCAGTTGAAGTGGCTGTTGCCCTGGTGGAATGTGGCCTAATGTTGCTAGGTACAGTTTTCCCATGCTGTGTGTAGCAGAATTGGATACAGTGTCCTATCCACTTTGAAATTGTCTGCTTTGAAATAGCCTTTCCCTGTGATCCTGCAGCATATGCTACAAACAATTGCTCATTTTTCCTGAAATCTTTTGTTTTGTCCAAGTAGAAACGCAACTGCCTGTGTATGTCCAATGAATGCAGAAGTCTCTCCCCTTTATTCTGGGGATTTGGATAAAAAGTTGGCAAGTGAATAGTTTGGTTAAGAGCCACACTGGATACCACCTTTGGCATAAATGAAGGGCTTGCTCTTAAAGAAACCCAGTCTTGGTGAAAAATGATGAAAGGCTCCAGTGCCATTAGTGCCTGTAACTCAGACTCTACGTGCTGAGATTATTGCCAGAAGCAGAACAGTTTTCCAAGACACATTTTAATTCTGCTGAATTGGCTGGCTCAAAAGGAGGTAAAGTTAGTTTTTCCAAGACAAAATTGAGGTCCCAAGTTGGTGTTGGTGCTCTCCGGGGCAGTCTTATGCTTTTAGCCCCTCTAAGGTACTGTTTTAGCAATGGATGAGAGAAAATAGGAGGATCTGTGTTGTAATAAGCCGAGATGGCAGAGGCGTGGATCTTAACGGATGAAAAAGATAGGCCTTTGTCCAGTATCTCAGTTAAGTATTGTAATATCTGAGGAATATTTGGACAAGAGGGTCAAAGCTTTGAGCCTGGTTCCAGGCACAGAACCTCTTCCACTTTTCTGAATAGGATTTCCTGGTGCTAGGCCTCCTGGCCTCCAAAATGACATCCATAACAACTTTAGAGAGAGGTGTTGTCTGCTTGACTACGGAATCTGCCATGCAGCTAGGTTTAAGGTTTTGAGCTAGCTGTGCAGGATCTGATTGTTTTGCGGAGTCAGAAGATGAGGAATTTGAGGTAAAATCCATGGTGGGCCTTGAGTTAAGTTCTTTAAGATTGGGTACCAGTGCTGGCGTGGCCAGTCTGGGGCAGTCAGGATCATTTTTGTCTTTTCTTGTCTGGCTTTTAGGAGTACCTTTGAAAGGAGAGGCAGTGGTGGCAAGGCATAAACATTTAGGCTTTTCCAGCTGAACAAGAAAGCATCCGCTTTCCATGCTTGTGTGTGGTAAATCCTTGTGCAGAATTTCTGTAGTTGGCAATTCACTGGGGAGGCAAAAAGATCTATGTCTGGGCTCCCCCATTTTTGTGTTATGCTGAATACTTGTGGATTTAATTTCCACTCGTGAGGATCCATGATGTTTCTGCTTAAGTCGTCTGCCAGAGTATTTTTCTTTCCTGGCAGGAACTGTGCTTGCAAATGAACTTGATAGGTTAGAGCTGTGTTCCACAAAGTCATGGCTTGTCTGCAGAGGGGATAAGAATGAGTGCCCCCTTACTTGTTTATGTACCGCATAACTGTGGTGTTAGAAGTCTTTAGTAATAGTTGTCCTGGATGCAGAAGGTCCTTGAAAGCTGTTAGGGCATTTTGTACAGCTAGCATCTCTTTTTGATTGATATGAAGATGCATTTGGTCTGCGGCCCACTTGCCCTGAATACATTTTCCTGCCATGTGTGCTCCCCAGGAGTAATCCGAAGCATCTGTTGTTAGTGTCTGCCGGCTGTGGGTAGAGTGAAAGGCTGTCACTTGTTGTGGTGACATGCCTATGCCCACCATCGAAACTCCTGTTGTAGGCAGGGAATAAGTGGTATTACTGTTTCCAAACTGTGACAGTGTTGAGTCCAAACACCTTTTAGGTACCACTGTAATTTCCTCATATGCAGTCTGGCATATGGTATTAGTAGTATGCAGGATGCCATGAACCCAAAGGCCTGAAGAATTTTTCTTGCAGGGAGTTAGGTTTTTGCTGCCATCAATTGAAAGTACTGAGTGAGTTGTCCTTGCTTGTCTGGCATGAGATAAGCCATCTGGGCCGTTGTATTTAAGCTGGCACCCAGGAATATCTCTTGTGAGGGCGCTAGTTTTGACTTTTCGTTTACTGTGTACTGTTAGAAAAATCTATACATGCTGCTTAGAAAATATATTTACATACATGCTGCCTAGAAAAATATATTTACAATGTGTGCTGCTTAGGAAGATGTGTATTTAAACATTCAAACATATATAAGTTGTGTGATCAAATATATAGAGAAATGTGTGCTTTAGTTAGGAATAAATGTACTTAAATCCATAATAGAGAACAAAGTTTATGTAATGCATTTAATTCTGTCTTACTAGAATAATAGTAGAAATAAACCTGCATATTATTGCTTGAAGCACAAGCTGCAGTGTAATCAGAAATTTGACCTTGGCAGCTTCAGTCTGGCTCATGTCTTTCAAGTAAAGATTATTTTGCAAAGTTAGAAAATAATAAATCTGTTCATGTGTGTCCTCTTTCCTGCCTCCACCAGGAGAGAAGAGCGCACTATCTCTGATAGTAGAAAGACAAAGGGAGGCATTAAGGAAGACATACATCTATTGTATTTGAACTAATCAGAGAACCTTGAATTGGCTACATCCTCAGGAGGTCATCGTGACTGACCAGCTGCTTGCAAGGCTGCAACATTCTCATGGGAAAAGGACTTTTTGAAAAACACAAATTCAGCACTTTTATGAATTACTATGATGTAAAGACCCTGTCACTGACCACGCCAGTGAGGTGGGCAAAACTGATAATGACATATATAAAAATTGTGTGTTCTGTCAATAAAGC
Source organism: Protopterus annectens (assembly GCF_019279795.1). Classification (NCBI taxonomy): domain Eukaryota; kingdom Metazoa; phylum Chordata; order Ceratodontiformes; family Protopteridae; genus Protopterus; species Protopterus annectens. The sequence goes on along the minus strand of NC_056749.1, from coordinate 495,891,861 downwards.
AGTCAAAATTCTATACAAACTTTGTGTATGGTTTTTTGCCTCCTAATGTACATTAGAGCTTTAAGATATCTGAGATCTCCTGCATTATTGTTTGTTATTAATTGACATTGTGTTTGAATAACTCAATGATTTTTACAGTCTGACTAACGAATTTATTTAACATTTTGGTCCTAATCGTGCCGGAATTCCCTTGGTAAGCTGCAGGTCACAGAGTGCATAAGTGCTAATAAATCTGGAGAAGCTGCCGAAAAGAATGGTTCTTCTTAAAGTGAAAAGACCTCCGACTGAATTGTTGTGTGTAAAGAGGCTGTCCACTTTCTGATCTGTGGCTGAAAAGCGGAAGACTGGGCCCCAAGGATAAACAATAAGAGCAGGAGGCTCAGGTAAGAAGAATTTCCCTCTTTGTCTTTGTTTTAGATCAGGGACCAGGTTACACTGTGCTATTGCTAAGGTTTGTGATAGCAGGGAGAGAGAGTCAAGTATTGTATCTTGAGTCATAGATCAGGGAATAACAAAGCAAAGTAAACAGTCATTCTAGACACTACTGTGGATATGGGGAAATAAGATACCACGTGGTACAAGAGAAGGGTTACGTAACAGTCTTTTTAAGACAGAGAAAATCAGTGCACTAAGAGATCACGAGATCCGCTAATGGATAATGTGAAGCATATGCAATTACAGTAAGCAGATAATGTGAGATATTTTGCAAAATGTGTTAACAACTATAAATTTGATAGTAAACTAGATAAACTTTCACTAGTTAAACTCCTTAAACAAGCTTTAATCTGATGAGGCAAAAGAAAAACAGAAGCTTAAAAATTCTGAAACATTTTTAGACAACAGAGTGAAAGGTCTAACAGACAGAATCTCTGAAAAATGAAAACTTAGAGTAGACTGGACTTGCATTAATTAATGCCTACAACAGGAAAATGAGACAGTAGATGGATATTATGCTAGATTATTAAAATGCTTAAAATAACAATTTAAAAAAAATATATATACATTTTTAAAAGGTTGCATTGCCTCTGTTAGTAGTTTTATTACAAGGCATATGACAAATCACTGAACAAGCAGGCTGCAAGCCTTACTTGAGTATGCTAGACGTACTGAAAGACACCTTAATAGTAAAAAGGAAAAAAAAGGCACAAGTCTTCACTGCTGAAGACGGAGCTGAAGTATTTGTATTACAGTCAGGTAAAAAGGGCATCTAGCTAGGGACTATAAACAAAATAAGAAAGCAATAACAGAAGATAAAGGAGATGTGGACTGACTATATAATAGTGATAATAACCAAAATCATCAGGAAAGGTTAATAAACAAAAGAAAATGTGAATGTAGTAGAGGGAATAGAGGAAGTACAAACAGATGTAAAGAATAAAATGAAAATAAAATTTTAGATTTAGCATTGTTGAGCCTGGAGCTCTACCTAGCAAATACAAAACCAGAAAGTAACACTTCTGGTGGAGGGAAGAAAGGTCAAATTCCTGTGTGACTCAGGACTTTGATACACCCTCAAGTAACCAAAGCATTCTAAACCACCTGATTATACATTAGTAAAAGCAGCAAATGGACAGCTATACAGTGAACCACTTTCCCAAAACATAGCAAAAACTGACCCTGTTTCAGGTATGACTCAGAAAAGTAAAATTGTAGTTTCTGCAAAATATCCAGTAAACTTACTGGGAAAAGACCTTGTGCAGATATTTGGCATAGCAGTAGTTCCTACCATGCAGGGTATGGAAGCACAAAGACAAGTGAATGCTCTTGTGGTGTGATCAGAGGGTGAAGCCTATTATTGGTACAGCCAGGACCTAGTTATGATTGGTCCAGGGCAGTAACCAAAGAACTGATAAACGTAGCCATCAGTAAGGTACCCTCCCTTGACACTGATCAGCAGCACTTGTTACATTGTACTCCATACTACTGTAGCACACCAGGACCTAATAAAAAATATAAGTAAAAATCCTGCTGACAAATTAATATTACAAACTTTATGCTGGGATACTGAGGGAAACAGTGTAGTAAGCTGTTCATTACCTCAGGAGTTCATGAGATTGTATAAGTCCAATAGACTGCCACATGTCAGCTTGACAAAAACAAAAGTTTTAAATGGGCAGACTTAGAAAAAAGGTAACAAAATGGGAAAACAGACTGATTTAAAATGTCAGGACAAAGGATATAAAAACAAAACTGAATTGGTTGACACAGACACATACAGCTGTACACTTGCAATCTAGTAAGGACAGCTGATTAGCATTTTATTAAAGAAAAAGAAAAGGTCTTGTGTAAAATTCCAACAACTCTGTGGTTAACAGGCAAGTTAAATGTAGGGCTTATTCAAGCAGCAGGACCAGTTACAATTACCCCAAAGTCAGCTTTTAAACCACAGAAAAAAACAATACATTTTGGAAAAGAATGCAAAAGTAAAAATTAAGCCTATAATAAGCAGCATTACTCAAAAAAGGAGTACTGGTAGAATCTCCTGATTCACCATGTGATACACCCCTATTTCCTGTTAAAAAAAAAAAGCAAACGGGGAATGACAGATGGTACAAGATTTATAAGCTGTGAATAATGCAGTAATACCTAAAGCACCTACGGTGCCAGACCCACATACCTTGTTAAATTATTTAAAGCCACAACAAAAGTATTTTACTGTGGTAGATATAAGCAATGCTTTCTTTTCCATACCTATACATCCTGATAGTCAATATTGGTTTGCATTTACATTTCAGGGTAAAAGGTATACATATACTCGACTACCACAGGGATATTGTGAGAGCCCAATAATATTTGCACAAAACTGGCTAGCAATCTGGCAGGGTCTACCCCACCAGAAGGTAGTCAAATTTTACTTTATGTAAATGACATCTTGCTAGCAGCACCCAGCAGCAGTGCAGGGTGAATACAGTAGCATTGTTAAAATTTTAGTAATACAAGGACACAAAGTAAACAAGAGTAAGTTACAAACTTTGGGAAAAAAACACAGGTTAGATACCTGGAATATGTGATATTCAGTAAAGGTAAAATACTAAATAGTGGGAAGAGAAAGGGAAAAAACAGCAATTTTGCAAGCACCCAAACCAACAACTAAAAAGAAATAATGTCTTTCCTAGGTACAACTAATTTTGTTGGAACTGGGTACCAAATTATTTTACAATGAAAAACAAAAGCAGAAATGGCTTTCTGCAGGTTGAAGCAGTTAATAGCTTCTTCATTAGTTTTAAGACTTCCAAGTTATCACAAACGTTTTTTTAGACCATAGATTGTGCGATGGTACATGACATCAGTATTAAAGCAACAACATGGGGATAAGCAATGCCCCATAGCTTACTATTCATCACAGTTAGACCCAGTGGTGCAATCTTTGCCTCACTGTGTACAAGCAGTAGTTGCAGCAGCAATGGCAGTACAGGCTCCAGCCTCAATGGTGTTATTCCACCCTCTCACATTGAAAATGCCTCATGCAGTTGCAATAATTCTGCCACAAGAAAAAGTTGCATACCTTTCTCCTGCTAGACATCTTTCATGTATGACCATACTGCTGAGTCAACCTCATATAAACAGTTAGCTTTACCTAGACAAGATCTTACAGATATGCCCTTGGATAATGCTGAGGTGACATATTACGTGAATGGCTCATGCAGAAGGGGTCCTACAGGGAAAAATCTGGTGGGGTATGCAGTAGTTACAGACACTAAAAATTTAAAAGCACAAACTTTGCCACACAACTTGTATGCTCAAGCAGCAGAACTGGTAGTTTTGACAGGAGCATGTATTTTAGTAAAAGGCAAAAAAAGTAAACATATATACTGATAATCAGTATGCTTTTTCTACAGTGCATGTGTTTGCACAATAATAAAAATAGAGGATGATTACATCCAGTGAAAAATCTATTAATCATGCGCAATTTATTTTGGAGCTATTAGAATCTATTCAGTTGCCTACCAAAGTAGCTATTTGTAAATGTGTAGCTCATACAAAACAATAGGATAAGATTTCGAGCTGATGCAGCTGCAAAGCAAGCAGCCTCAGACTCAGAAACTTTATTTTTAAATGAAAAATTACAACCCTTTAAGATTTTAGATTTAGACATGTTAAAAATAATGCAAACTCTTACTACAAAAGCAGAAAAACAAAACTGGGTAAAACAAGGTGCAATTTTTAAGAATGGACTGTACATTTCCAAAGGGAAAAAAACAATATTACCGTCTAATTTATTTAGATATGCAGCTTTGTTGAGCCATGGGCAGAGCCATGTCTCAACAGGGGGGGATGGTACAGTTAGTAAATAAAATATTCCAAACATATGGATACATAAATTATACAATAAAATTTTGTGCAGCTTGTCATACTTGTAACAAGCACCATGCACAAGGAGCATTTAAAAACAAGCAAGGAGTTTCCTACACCACCATATCCATTCCATACTATTTGTATGGACTTCATAGAGTTGAATAAATGTGAAGGAAAGAAATACTGTTTAGTGATCATAGATATGTTTTCAAAATGGGTAGAAGCTTTTCCAACCAGGAATCGAATGCAGCAACAGTGGCAAAGGCCCTAGTAAAGGAAATAATTCCTAGATTTGGCATACGGAAAGAATCTATAGTGGCAATGGGACACATTTTGTCAATTCAACAACTTGGGAGACTTTTTGGGATTTCCTTAAGGAATCACTGTGCTTACCACCCACAGTCAGCAGGACTGGTGGAGAGGTACAATGGGATTTTAAAAAAAAAAAAACAAGTTAAGAAAAGTTGATGAGTAAGACTCAGAAGAATTGGATTTGCTGTTTACCTCTAGCATTGCTGAGCATGAAAACAGTAACAAATGTAAAGGGTTTGATCCCCTTTAAAGTAGTATTTGGAAGGGCATATTATGTGCCTCAGTAAAAAGCTCTCATGCCTGCAGGGCTGGAGGCTGACAGTTCACTAGCTAATTAAATAAAGAAACTGTTATAAATAAATCTGTTTTGCAGTTTAACTCTTTTCAGACAAAAGAACTTTCAGCTGAATAAAAACTTTGTGACTGATACACAAGGGCAAAATGGCCAAGAGTAAAGAAGACAAAAAGCAGAGCAACCCAAGAACTATTGCATAATTATTTTAACTATGTATTTGTTAACTATAAGTGTGACAATTTTTCTCTTATTGTGGTTTTCCCTACACTCAACCACACAAGTGAAAGTGAGAAGGCGTGATGAACTGTTTATAGACTGGCATCCAAATTTCAACACGTACCTGGCCATGAAGCAAGTGTATACAGAAACTATGCACATTTCAAATTGCTGAGTTTGTACAGCTATACCAACAAAATATAATAGACTTTAACGTCCTCTGTCCCTCTGGGGATAAAATAAGACTTTGGAAAGTTTTTTTTTATACAGAAACTGTGAGATCACAGGACAAAATTGCTTTATTTTTACCTGTTCACACAAAAAGGAGTTTTATGTCTCTACAAGAGTAATACCCTCCAGGTGGGCTGGAGTAATGGTAATATAACAATGTCTTATAAATGTTACATTAAAGTCAAAAGTGGGGGTACTGTTTGTAATACTAACCATGATCCATATCTGAGTTCAATGAAAACTACATTAAATGCAGTATGTGACAATCCAGTCTTAACTAAGCAATTGTCTATTAAGAATAGAAAAATGTTTCATGCAGGGATAACACGTATCAGTACCAAAGTAATGATTTTATTTGTGGGAAAAAGGCATATAAATGGTTACCTGAGAATTGGTCCGCAGTTGTTTTTGGGTTATCTGGTTTCAGCAATAAGACATACTGCAGAATTACCTTTGGGTAAAATAAACGTAAGGAAAACAGCTCGAGAATCTGAAGGTCCAGTGAGAAAAAACCCTGTGAATCCAGTTGGTAAAATCGAAGCTGGTTGAAAAGGCCATAATTCAGTGAAAGACAAAAGTAAATTGACTCATATAAACTTGGGCAACAGTGTTATATCCAGGGCAGGAATGCCACCAGCCTATGGAGCAGTCAAATTGATCTGGGAGCTGAGGAAGCTGTCAAAAAAGTCATGAGCAATGCAACTTTTTCCACCCTAGAATTGGTGACTAATGAACGGAATGCAATAAAAACTGTTGTGCTACAAAATCGAATGGCTCTTTACTTCACCCTAGCGGCAAGAGGTGGTACACGAAGAAGAATGCTGTGCACATTCCAGACAACCAACATGAAATCAATGACCACCTAGAGGTAATTCAGCAAGTATCAGCAATGACTAAACCAGGCCCAAACCCACTGACGGACTTTTTCCAGAATCTGTTTGGGGGGGTGGGGTTCCATCCTATTAAACATTTAATTGCTATTTGTGTGGGTATACTCCTAATAGGAGCATGTGTTTACTGTGAAATTCTCTGCATGAAAAGATTAATCAAAAATTTGTTGATATATCTGCTACTGAAACTCTTTACCAAAGTGTTGAAATTAAAAGATTAATTTCAAATGATGCTTTTCTGAAATATAAAACCAATGACTTACTTAGCTGAAAGCCCTTGAAAGGGAAAGGCTGAGGAATGAAATAATATTGTTTATGTTTTAAACAGAATAAAATGCATTAACAGGAGGGAGAATGTTAGAAAAATCTATACATGCTGCTTAGAAAATATATTTACATACATGCTGCCTAGAAAATATATTTACAATGTGTGCTGCTTAGGAAGATGTGTATTTAAACATTCAAACATATATAAGTTGTGTGATCAAATATATAGAGAAATGTGTGCTTTAGTTAGGAATAAATGTACTTAAATCCATAATAGAGAACAAAGTTTATGTAATGCATTTAATTCTGTCTTACTAGAATAATAGTAGAAATAAACCTGCATATTATTGCTTGAAGCACAAGCTGCAGTGTAATCAGAAATTTGACCTTGGCAGCTTGCAAACGAGTCTGGCTCATGTCTTTCAAGTAAAGATTATTTTGCAAAGTTAGAAAATAATAAATCTGTTCATGTGTGTCCTCTTTCCTGCCTCCACCAGGAGAGTAGACTATCTCTGATAGTGCGCAGCTGAACAAGAAAGACAAAGGGAGGCATTAAGGAAGACATACATCTATTGTATTTGAACTAATCAGAGAACCTTGAATTGGCTACATCCTCAGGAGGTCATCGTGACTGACCAGCTGCTTGCAAGGCTGCAACATTCTCATGGGAAAAGGACTTTTTGAAAAACACAAATTCAGCACTTTTTATGAATTACTATGATGTAAAGACCCTGTCACTGACCACGCCAGTGAGGTGGGCAAAACTGATAATGACATATATAAAAATGGTGTGTTCTGTCAATAAAGCAGTCAAAATTCTATACAAACTTTGTGTATGGTTTTTTGCCTCCTAATGTACATTAGAGCTTTAAGATATCTGAGATCTCCTGCATTATTGTTTGTTATTAATTGACATTGTGTTTGAATAACTCAATGATTTTTACAGTCTGACTCTAACGAATTTATTTAACATGTACCCTAGGCAAATTAGCAACCTTTTTACAAACGCCAGATGCTTTAGAAGAATGTCCTTGCTCTCTGCTTGAATAAGGCAGTCGTCCAAGTATGGATATATTTGAATTCCTTTCCATCTGCAAAATGCAATCACTGGTGCCAGGCATTTTGTGAAGACCCTGGGCGCAGTAGAAAAGCCAAAGGGCAGTGCAGAGAATTGGTAATGCATTGAGCCAGCTATGAATCTGAGGTATCTTCTGCAATTTTGTCCGATAGGGACATGCAGGTACACCTCTTTGAGGTCCAAAGTAACAAGCCAAGCCTTCTTGCCCAGCATGGGAAGAAGCTGCTGTAGTGTCAACATTTTGAATTTCGGAACATCCAGTTAAGTATTTAGAGTAGAAAGGTCCAGTATGGGTCTCCCGGCTTTGTCCTTTCTGGGGACCAAGAAATGTCTTGAGTAAAATCCTTGTCCTTGCTCCTGTTGTGGCACTTTTTGAATACCTCTCATGTCCATGAGGGCTGTAATTTGTTTTTGTGCCTCTGCCCATTGATTTTGTGGCAGGTCTGGCATTCCTTTTGGCCTTGATAGAGTGTGAAAGTGGAACCTGTAACATTGAGACACAATATTCAGAACCCAGTTGTCTTGGGTAATTATATGCCAATTTTGCGAAAAAAGTCCTAGTTTTCCCCCTAAGGGAGCTGCCAAAAGGTAAGTGCTTGGCATTTGAAGGGGGAAGTCATTGGGACTGTTTCCTATAAGATTGTGACTTGTCTTCCCCTCCTTTTGGGGTTGAAGCACCCCACTGTCGTGGTCTGTAAGAGCCTTGGGGCTGAGATCTGCCTCTTGGGCATCTGTATCTGCCTATTTGTGGTCTGTCTGACATTGGAAAGGACCAATTTTTTGAAGGCCAATTTCTGCTAAATCGAGGTGGCTGCACCTGTAAGAAATCCTTCACTGTTTGCATAGATTTTGCCTTATCCTCCATTTTCTTTAATACCTCCTCTGCCTTAACACCAAATAAAATATCCTGCTGTAAAGGAGCATCCAATAATTTTGCCTTAACATGATCAGGTAGACCTTGTTCTTTTAAAAAAGCATGCCTTCGAATCACAGATCCTGTAACTGCTGCTCTACAAGAAGCCTCTAATGAATCAAAACCACATTGCAGAGTATGTTTTCCCACTTGTTCAGCTGCATGCAATAAATCCTGCATTTCCTTGTAGTCAGGATGTTCTGAACTTGTAAGCATTTTCTGTTTTAACAGAGACATTAAATATCGTTCGTATTTAAGCATGTGAAACTGGCAATTTAAAGCCCTTACTGCTAAAGTTGCAGAAGTGTAAACTTTCTTCCCCCATCTGTCTAATGCTCTAGAATCCCTGTCAGAGGGAACTGGATTTTTAGCCGTGGAAGCCTTTACCCCTTTGGGACCATGGGAAATAGTTTCTGGGTCAGCAACAGGGTTTTTATAAAGAAATTTGTGAGAGTCAGGGACTCTGTAGTACCTGTCTGGCATGACTGGAGCAGGGGGCAAAGAATCAGGATTTAAAATGGATTCAAAGAACACATCATCAACAATATCCAACACTGGTGGAATAGCAAGGGGCCTGTGCTGAGGCAATAAAAGAAAGTCTCTGAGCCTTTTTTTGGATTCTGAATAATCCAGGCCCTCCTAATGGAAATGCTCCCTCATGGTATGTAAAGTTTCCCCAAAAGAGTAATCCTCAGGAGGAGAGGCTGAAGGGATTGATCCTTCAGCATCAGAGTCCTCATAGAGGGGTAAAGAGTATCCCTGGTCTGAAGAGGAATCAGAAGAAATGGAAACCTGGTCAGAGGAATCATAGTCTGTATCCTGCCTAGGCCTTTTATCAGGAGGGGGATGGGAACCCCTGATCAGAGTAATTAAGTCTTCGGCCATTTTGAGCATCTGTTTTTTAGGCATGGAGGCCTGTCCAGGTGAATGCTGTACTTGCTTCTTTGTCTTTAATGGACTTTTAGACTTGGCTGCAGTTTTGATGGTAAGCTGCAAAGGTCTGAAAACACCCTCAGAAGCCGATGCCTGCTCAGCGGCTCCAGACCCATCTAAGGGGTTAGTTTCCATAGGCCCAATACCTTGAGTTTCCAGAGGCCTAGACATCTCCATGTGGGAGTCGGCCTGTGGCTCTGAAGTAGCGGGTGTTAGGGGCTGCAAAAGCACCTCACTGAGAACCGGCGACTGGCCTAGAAGAGGCTTCATAGTCAGTTTTGGACCTCGGATGCCTGTCCTTATCCTTGTCTTTGCGTTTTTTGTGTATTCCGGTCGTCAGTTGTTCCGACGACATGGTATAATTGAACCTTCGGCCAAAGTAATGGCGAGCGAAGTCAAACCGACATTTAATAGTGCGCTTGTTAAATCTAGCACAAAACCGGCAACTAGTGACGTCGTGGTCTGGGCCTAGGCATGGAATACAGTAAGAATGAAAATCCTTATGAGGTATTTGCTTCCCACAAGAAATACAATTATTAACTTTTACTGACATCGATCTGAGGCAAGAAAAAGTTTCCCCACCGGGGTACTTAGCTTTATTGAAGACTTCGGTTCTGAAATTCGAATTGAAAATCTCAGGAGTCGGCCGACCGGCACTTGCGAACTGCTTTTGCTTCAGGCACCGCGCGGCAAGAAAGACTGAAGAAAATGGCATCGGCTGCATCTTATAAACCCCTGGCACTGACGTCAGGGAAGAAGCGACAGCAACCGACGCCGGACCAAGACTTTGGAACTCTGGCCGACTGCGGGACCGCCTGATGGCAGGATAACCCAAGTGTAATGACTGCAGCAGTGAAACACGATGAACATCTTACTCATCTCACGGCTTTGTTCCAGAAATACAATCATCAGTTTCAGATATTACTTCTACTAGGCTACCTAAAAAGACAGCACTATTATCCCTTTACAAATAAATTCAGTCTGAAAGCAGCACCATATTGTAATATTTTTCACTGTACAAGTAGAACACAATTTGACATGTGGTGCAATTCATTATTTTTCTTTACTAATATTTTTTCTGTGAAACTTGTCATTCCAAGGCCTTCTGCAGAAAGCCACAACCCAAAACGGACGGCTAAGTAATGGCTCCCTTCCTTTCCACAGTCATCAGGTTTCCCCATGAATATCCTGAGATGTAGTCAAAACAACATAAGGGTGAAAGCAACCATCCTTTCATTATTCTTGGAGAGAGTCAAACACCAAGAATGATACTGGTTTGTGCTGAAATGCGCAAATATGCCTCTCCATGCAGCCTTCAGGTTAATGACATTAAGTGTGTCATTAAGAACAATCACAAATCTCCCGAAGGCCCAATTCCTCCGAGGTGGGCGAGCTGCCATTTCTCACTCAAACCTTACCTCCCCCATCCAGTACCCAGTATGCTAGGTTTTCTCTTTAAGGCAAAGAAATAGCAAACCTGTTAATAATGTTTAATAAATATAAAAATATTACTATCCAATACTTACTTCATTATATATTTTGCTCTATCTAGTGTCTGGGCTTTTACTTTTACTAGAAGTGGATGACTATTATAGGTTTCATTCTTCCACTGACCATAAAGGCGGTACCTTAAGAAAACAAAAGTTAAAAAAAATATGATCAAACTTAGAGAAAAAGAAAGGCAAATGAAAACTATTAATTTCTTAGTGAGATTATTCCTACACTACTCACCTATGCTTATAAGGAAAAGATCTGAACATTCCCCAAAGCTCTTCAGACATGCAAGCATTACAATCCATCAAAGTGAGGGAAGGCAGTAGCACTTGATCAGCAATACTAAGGAAGCAGCTTAAGAGCATGTCCTGGAAAACAGGTAAAACAGTTTTTACAAAAAGCAAAAGCATGACTACACAAGACATATTAGAATCTGAATACTTCACTGTTTTGATAGGCAGTGACCATTTAAACCTACCAATAAAAAAGTTCATGTCAAAAGTGGTGGATGCCATTGTTTGCAAACTACATGTTGCACAAAAAAAAAAAATATAAACCATTTCGTACAGACGAAGTTAGCAGCAGTCTAGTCACCTCTTAAGAGAGACAGACATTTGATTATATCTTCTCTTACACACTTTTTTTTAACTTCACTTCTCCCCTAACAAGCACTGTCCCCCAGCCACTCTATCTGATGCATTTGATCCCCCTCAGGGCAAGCGTATCAAGAGAAGTGCTTTCATCTCAGCAGGTGATTTTTTTTTTCTTATTACTTTTTTATAGTCAGGTGTTAATGGGGAGGCCATGCAATGAGTTGATGTGAGGGGGTGTACTCCATTTCCCTGAGTGCCTCTAACCGCAAGACACATGACAAGCTCCTCATTTTGCACTCTGGTCACCACCAGGGAATTTAAAATGTTGTATACACCTTGACCATGCATAGTGGACCCACTACTCCCAAAGAAATGTGGGTAGGCATTGGTTTCATCTTTCCTCTATCCCATATGACCAAGCTCCTCCAATGCCTGGATTGCTAGTCAAACCCATGTTAGCTAAGTCACAGTGATAGCTTTACCCCTCTACGCCAGGAAGCTTGCTGAGAAGTGTACTGCCTTTTGGGCAAACAAGCAAGACAGCATACTAGAATATGAAAGGTACAGTCTTACATTACCACCAATTCTATGACAGGACCCCCCTCTTGATGAGTCTCTGATTAGATATTTCTTCCACACCAATTATAAACTAGCAGTTTTTCTGTAAAATAAAATGTTTAGGGACAGCTGTTCTCCCATATTACCATATGCAATGAAGTACTATGGCGGCTGCATAAGAACTTACACCTCTGGAACCTGTTAGTTTCAACCCCCTCCCTCACCATTTTGCAAGCAACCACCTCCTGCAAATCAGGAAGTAACAGTGATTTGAAACTACATTGTAAAACATAAAAATATATACTTGCACAACTCAAAGAAACAGCAACAGCAGAAGCTGAAGGAAGGCCACCAATGTGCAGGATGATTAATGAAGAGTATTCCAGATGCATCACAGTACGTCACCTTGTTGATTAACCAACACTTTAAGAAAAAAACTTTTGCAAGAAATGTTGCAGACCCTCATGGACTCCCAGTGTGGGAATTTAGCCTAAATATAACCATGGCCATAGTAGCCAAAGGATTACATATGCACAGATGGAGGAGTTCATGAGTAATGATTTCCCACATAGTGTTTCAACTGCAGTCAATACAGTAACCCTCGGATAAGGGAGTTCACAAAGGGTTAAAGGGGCATGATATTAATGTCTGTAGCTGAGAAATTCTTAAAGAAAGCATTAGTAGTAGCTGTACCGCCACAGAAGTTGGCTTTGACTACACTCTTTTAAAACAGGCTAAGTGACTGATGGCAAAAAGGTAATGTAGCTGGTAATCTACTTTGTAAGGATCTGTTTCTGTAACATGAATTACTAATAGCTACAATCAAGCTGATATGAAGAGTACAGTAAAAAAAATCTGATTCTAAAACTCACAAATTATAACAAAAAGGTAGACCTGATAAATAGAACTTTTTTTTAACAAAACATGCAAAATAAAAAAATGAGCTGAAAGGAGGCCTAGCACACAATCTAGTTATTATACCACCTTCTTTGCACATACACTGCAAACAAACCTAGTCTAAACAGGTCCAAACTATTTGAATTAAAAACTAACCATAGCTGCTTACAGGGCCAGCCTTAGCAATTGCATGGCCCAATTTGAACCATCCGGAGGGGCCCTCAGCTGAACCCTCATCTACCACACCAACTTTCCTTGCAATTGCGGGCTTCCTGAACTTTAGTCCAAATTACGTACTGGTAATATATCCTACTACTGAGTATTAAAACTAAAACAGGATATTTATCAACTCATATTTTTGATAAAAAACACGTTAAGCCAAAACTACAAGATTCTTGGATTACTTTCAGATCCAGCATCTCCTGTATTTCCTTTTTGCGCAATAATCTAAAGCTCAACTTCAGCTCTCCCAATGCGAAAAAAGAAAAAGAAATAAAGGTCAGGAACTCTCACTTTTAGTAAATTCAGTTACTGGCCAGTAAGTACATAGCTTGGATACCAGCAAAGAAACAACTAAGCCTTACAAAAAAAAAAAAAAAAAAAAAAAAAAAACAGAAAAGGTAGAGAGAAAAGAATGACTGGGAAGAATCTTGCAACTGTTGGAAAAATAAAGTTATGTACTTAACATAACGTTCTATCTACTGTCCATTTTCATTCTCTCTCAACTAATGGGATTGGAACCGATCCACAGATCCAACTGCTATTTTACTAGCTCATGGTCACCAACAAACTCTCAAGCTCCTTCCCTACCCACAATGCACCACACCTAACATCCCTCAGATCTTGTCTGCAACTGGACAGGAAGCCTATAAAAATTACCATAACTGGAGTTCAATACAAAGTGCAGAGGTGTCTTGAAGTACCTCATTCCTCTGGAAGTCAGTTATGAAAAATGGAGGGGGATAGTCGGTGGGTAGTTGAGGAAGAATAAAAATGGACAACATTGATGGACTCTATGTTAAGTAAATAACTTCTTTATCCGATGTTGTCAATTTACATTTGTTCCTCGAATAATGGGACAGAGTCCCCAGCTACCTAAATTCCAGGGTGGACTCCAAGGAAGGATATTCCTGAGTACTGTTGAGCCAAAGGCTGCTCTTCCCCTTTGAGACCAATTCTAGTTTGTAATGTGTGATAAAGGTATGAGGATTTGACCAAGTTGCAGAAGTACATTTATCGCCCATAGAAGCTTTAGACTGGAATACAGCAGAAGTTGCCACAGATCTGGTTGAATGAGCCTTTATAATGGTTTTGGTAAGGGGAGATTCAATTTACAGATAAAGGAGATGCAATTTGGCAGCCATCTAGCTAGAGTTACAACTTTGTAACTGATTCGCCCAATTTATGTGCAAAGGAAACTAATCAGTATTTCTAATCTCTCTTGTTCTGTCTACGTAGAAAAGTAATTGTCTAGGAACAGACAGTAAGTGCAGCATATATTCTCCTTCATTTGTATACTATGCAAATACTACTGGCAAGTTAATGGATTGGTTAATGTTAGATTCTGACACCACCTTAAGACGGAAGGAAGCATTAGTACATAAGGTGATCCTATCCTTACAGATGGTCAGATACGGGGCCTTAAAAGATGACACTTGAAGTGCTCAAATTCTTCTAGCAGATGTAATTGTTACTAAAAAAAGATAGTTTTCCAGGTCAAACATTTAACATCACATTTATCTGCAGATTCAATGAGAGAATGTATAAAGGCTTGCAGTACCACATTTAAATCCCATGGTGGCATGGGGTCTTAGCAGAAAAGTACCTTTCAAAAATGCTTTGCACAGTTTAGAGGATGCCAGGGTAGAATTTTGAAATCAGACATAAAAGTTAGAGTGCGCTGCAAATTGAACTTTAATGGTTAATGAAATAGCACCCTCGTTAAACTCGCTAAAAATTCTAGAACAGAATGAAATGGAGCTGAGAAGAGGTATAACTGATTCTGTTCTGCCAGTAAACAAATCTTCTCTATTTACTCCTGTAGAGTTTCCTCATAAAAGGTTTATGGGAAGGTAAAAGCATGGAGCAAACAGGAGAAGAAAGCATTGGTTGCCTGGCTATTAAAAGAATTGAAGAATTGTTGTTAGTTTTAGGATTTGAGATATCCAGGCGAACCATGCCTGTCGGGTGAGAGAGAAGGATGGAGTTGGATCCAGAATCCAATGTGGGTATAGAGGAAGCCAAATGAAGGGGAACCCTATCTGCAAAGGCCAGTAAGGTGCAACGAGGATTGACTTTGCTCTTCAACCGGGATGTTTTCTGAAGGAATTTGGGAATTAGGGGAGTTGGAGAATAAGCATACAGAAGACATGGGGGGGGGGCCAATCGTAGAGCATCCTTCGGGCGATTCCCCCAGTGGGTGTATCAGGGCAAAGAAGCTGCTGCACTTGTTTACGGAAGATGCAAAAAGACTGCAGCGAGGCTGGCCCCACCAACTGAAACTCATTTCTGTCACTTTGCTGTTGAGACCCCACTCATCAGGTAGTAAAGTGGACCTGCTCAATTTATCTGCTATCACAATGGACTTCCATACAACATGCGTTGCTAATAGAAGGCGATTGGAAGCTATCGCCCATTGCTGCACTCTGTGGGCTTATCGACACAGGGGATAAGATCTGGTTCCTGCTTGCTTGTTGATGTACCAGACTACTGATAGACTGTCTGTCTGGATTGCAACTCTTTCAACAGGAAGACAGTCCTAAAATGCCTGCAGCACTAAGAGCACTGTTCTCATCTCCAGAACACAATATTCAGGTTAGCCTCTAAAGGGGACCACGTGCCTTTGACTGTTTTTCCCAGGAAGTGCCACTACCCCATCCAATCTGAGAAGAGTCTGTGGTCATTATGGCCTTGGTCTGAGGGAAGATGACAGGACAACACTGTAACGGGCAGCTCTGACTGCATCCACCAGGAAAGGTATTGTCTGCATACCTGGGTTATTCTTAACTTCGCAGACACGGGCTGAGAAAGCACTGACCATTGTGTTGCTAGCATCCAATGAAGTATTCTAATGCGGAATCTTCCTAAAGGGACCAACTATTGCTGATATTGATCTCAGGGCTTTCAGAATCAATCGGGTTGAAATTCTGGTACTGCAAATTATTTTCCTGATCTGCATCCTCTCTGTTTTCACTCTCAATACAGGAAGAAAAGCTACCATAGACACTGTGTTGAACACTGTTCCTATGAATTCTAATGTCTGGGCTGTTTGCAGATGAGACTTGCAATTTATGGTTATTCCAAGATGTGAACAGGTCTGTAACACCCGATCACGAGCTGCTATCAGTCGATGTCTGGTCGGGGCAGTAATGAGCCAGTCGTCTAAATATGGAAACACCCAGAATCCTTGCAATCTTAAGTGAGTTGCAACCATTGCCAATAATTTGGTAAACGCCCTGGGGACTGTGGTGAGGCCAAAGGGTAGTGCTCTGAACTGATGACTGGCTCCCAGCTGGAAGCATAAGTACCTTCTGGATTGTCTGTTCATCTTTATGTGATAGCACGCATCCTGAAGATCTGTTGAGCACATCCAATCTACCTTGCCCGGAAAGGGCAGAATAGACTGAACAGTGACCATCTGAAACTTTGCGTGTCAAACTGATTTGTTCAATACAATGAGATCCAAAATGGGTCTCCAGTCTCCTGTTTTCTTTTGCTATTAAAAAGAATCTTAAGTTCCTGATTCTGTCTGATCTGGTGGGACCTCATGGATGACTTTTTCTAGCAGCTTTTGGACTTCTAGTGCTCCTGCTTTCCTCTGATTGGGTGGAACATCAGGAATTGTTCTGGATAATGGAGGGGGTAGGGAAATGGGAATTACTTAACCTCTGGAAATAATTCTCTGCACCCAACTGTCTTTTGTTATACTTAGCCAGGCTCTCGGGTGCAGGGATAAGCGACCCCTGACTGCCTCCAGAGGTAGGCAATTGGACCTCCATTCAGGAGTGCTGAAAGGGTCTGCTGGAAAAATAATCTCTAGACCCCGTGTTTTGCGGGCCTCCTTTGCCAAAGGGATGCAGTCTTCCATTACTGCTACACCCTTTGCCTCTGGGGGGAACCAACTCCAAGTGTGTCCTGAAAAGGACCCCGAGATATTCTGAAACATTTTTTGACCTCCTGTTTGATTCCTGGAAAAGGTTTTCAGAGGGGTCAAAAATGCACACCCACTGCAGAGAGGGTTTTTTCATCTTTCTCACACCTGAAGTGTGCGTCCTTTACCGTGGGGCCAAATAAAAAGTGCCCTCAAAAGGAACATTGCTAGTGAATTGATGGGCTCTGCAAAATCATACAGGTGCATCCAGACATGACTCCTGATGGAAATGCCTGAACCTGCAGTCCTTGAGGAGCCTACTGCTGCATGCAAGAGATGACCCTCATGGACAAACTGGATACAGCCTGTAGGGCAGTCGACTGAGAGACTATAGAAGATTAAGCCTCAGCAGTTCCGGTTCCAGAAAAAGATTTGGATAACTCTTAATGAGGTCTCTTCGCAGCCTAGTAAAATGTGCTAAATAGTTCACTGATCTAAGTGCAAATGTCACAGAAGCATAAAAATGGTTCCCAAATCTATCACCCTTGACTATTAGGAGGATGGACAGTGGAACTCTGGTCAGCGAGTTCCTTTCTTGTAGCCGCCTCCACAGCCATGGCATCTACTGGAGCCTCTTTACTCCAATATTCCCAGCCTAGTAGTGGAGTCAGAATCCTGTCTGGTCTCTTAGGGATTGCATCATTCATATGAAGTTTCTTCCATGCCCTCTTGGAAATTAACTCAAAGTCCACTGGCTGGCAGAGTAATCCAGGAGGTAGACGGACCAGTACTGAATGCTTTCAGAAATACTGACTACTAAGGAGAAGTGCTTTGGGAAGACCAGCCACCTTTTTTGTTTAGGAGCTCAAGTCTTCAAATGAGACATCATCAGGTGATTATAATAGGGACCCCTCCCCTTCATCGAAATCATTATCCTCAGTGACGGACTCCTAAGGAGAGCCCAACTGCCTCCTTTTGCACTTGCTCTTCCTAGGGACTTCCTCTGTGGGGTGGTCCGGAGAAGTATCACAAAAGATAAAATACTCTCGTGGGTAGAGTGGAAGCTTTGGGCTGGCTGTCCCTGTGGGATAGAATGTTGAGGATCACTGTGCAAAGTCATCTGAGCAGTAGAGGACAGATCTGATATGCCAGAGCAGAGAACACACTCCACTACCTCAAAGGCAGACTGCTCTGGGTAGAAGGAAGGCAAAAAAATCAAGAAAGTGAGTTTGACTTGTCAGATCTTTCCACCCCAAGAGCAATCCACCTGAGGTGGAAGTCGGACCCATGCTGTACAGTGCAAAAGCTCCGAGAGAAAGAGAGGGCTCTGAAAACCTTAAAGTTGACCGCACCCTCTTGGAAGACAGGGAACCTTCGGCTCAGAGGATAGCAGAGCCGATGCACTTACAGCAATAATCAGATCTGAATACAATGTTCTCTTCAGAACCCAACGAGACTGACCCAAAACACTCAGATCTGAAGGCTCTAAAATCGCAGGTAGAATTACAGGAGGAGCTATAATCGGTGGATCAGTACACGGACAGACTTCCTGATCTTAACGAGTAGGAACTGTGAGAACTCCCTTCTGAATATGCTCAGTGAAAAACTTCCTCATCATCCTTTCCACATCTGCTTCTGTGAGACTCCTGGAGGAATGACAGGATAACAGGGATGACTATTTTGAATGCCTCTCTAAAAGGGAGAGGGCACTATAGAAGGAACCAGATGCAGGCTCGGTGAATATTCTTGGGTGACTCATGGAAAAATACTCCTGAGTACCGTGGAACCAAAGGAGGCTCTACCCCTAGAGGTCAGGTCCAATTTGTAATGAGTAATAAAAGTACTAGGGATAGCCCAGGCTGCTGCACAAACATTGTCAATTGGAACTCTGGCTAGGAAGGCATCAGACGTAGACTGGGATCGTGTAGAATGAGTATTAATCTTGAACGGTCTTTCCATGGGAAGAATAAATGAAAGAAATACAGCTCAAAATCCAGTTTGAAAGGGTCGCTTTGGAGACTGGGAGACCTAATCTGGCATTGGAGAATGATACGAACAATTGGTCTGATTTTCTAAGTTCCTTAGTCCTGTGAAGATAGAACCATAACTGTCTGTGAACATCCAACTGATGAAATTTGTATTCTGCTGCTTTGGAATGGTTAGGGGAAAAACACCGGCAACTTTATAGAGTGGTTCAAGTTATTATGAGAGCAAACTTTAGGGATAAAAGATGGATTTGTGTGAAGGGAAACTCTGTCGTCGTAGAAAATCAAATAAGGGGGCTTGATAGACAGTGCTTGTAACTCTGATACTCGTCTAGCAGAAGTGATGGCTGCTATAAACTAGGTCTTCCAAGACAGAAACTTCAGTGGACATGAATGAGCAGGTTCGAAGGGTGGAGAAGTTATTTTAGACAGGACGAAGTTTAGATCCCAGGAAGCTACTGGTTCCTGAAAGGGGGGGTCTCGGCAAAGCGGCACCTTTAAGGAAGGTTTTACACAATCTGTGTGACATAAGGTTAGACTCGTGTTGGCCCAAATGAAAATTAGATATCGCTGCCAACTGAACCCTAATTGTGGCAGCAGCAGATCCCTGATGGAAAAGTTCAGACAAAAATTCTAAAACCATCGAGATGGATGTGGTGTAAGAGTCAACATTCCTTTCTCCAGCCCAGATAGGAAACGTTCGCCATTTGCTAGTGTACAACTTTCTAGTGGAAGGTTTATGTGAAAATGTGGGTTACAGCAGGTGAAAAATCATGAAGCCTGACTAGGGATGGAATTGGAGCAGCCACGCTGTCAAGTTGAGGGTATTGAGGATGAGGCAAAGAGAGCCTGACATGTGCGTCAAGAAGTCTGGCATTGGGTCCACAGTCCATGGATAGTCTAGTAGATGAGGCCAGAGGAAGGGGAACCAAATCTGACGAGGCCAGTAAGGAGTGATGAGAATCAATTTGCTTCCCAACAGCTTCGCTTTCTGAATCACCTTGGATATGAGAGGAAAGGGAGGGAAAGCATAGAGGAGACCCAGAGGCCAATCGTGAACAAGTGCGTCTTCTCGGTGACTCCCCAGAGGGGGATAAGGGAAAAGTAGCTGCTGCATTTGAAGTTGATCGGACTGGCAAAAAGATCGCAGCAAGGCCATCCCCATTTGAGGAAAATCTGTTCTGCTATCTCCTGCTTCATAGACCACTTGTGAGGCATCAAGATTGCCCGGCTGAGTTTGTCAGCTATCATGTTGGTTGTCCCTGGGATGTGCACTGCCACTAGAAAGCGCTGGGAAGATATTGCCCACTTCCAAACACGAATCGCCTCCCGACAAAGGAGGTAAGATCTGGTTCCACCTTGCTTATTGAAATACCATACCACAGACATGTTGTCTGAATAGATTGCTATCGTCCCAATAGGAAGAAGGTTGTGAAGTGCTTGCAACGCTAAAAGCACCACCCTCATCGCTAGGACACTGACATGCAGGTGAGCCTCGTGATCTTGCCATGTGCCTTGGACAGTCCTGCCTAGATAATGCCCCCCCTATCTGTGAGGCACCCGTGGTCACAGTAGCAATGAGTTGGCAAGGAAGGAATAAAGAGAGCCTGTCGTTAGTTGATCTGGTTGGATCCACCAAAGGAGGTCCTTTTTGCAAGACTCTGTTAAAATGATGTGGTGAGATAGAGGCAGTTGCTGAAAGGGCCACTGGGACGATAGAAGCCATTGAAGAATTCGCATATGTAGTCTAGCAAGAAGGACTAGCATTATGGTGGAGGCCATGGTCCCCAAGAGTTTCAGCATTGTCTTTGCCTTGACTTTTTGCAGAGAAAGTAGACGGAGAACTTGTTGTATGAGGTTGTGTGCTCTTTCTGCAGGAAGATGAGCTAACATGGCGACTGTGTCTATTTCTGTGCCTGTAAAAGTCACAAATTAAGAGGGCAATAAGGCAGACTTTTCCCAATTTACAGTAATCCCCAGCTGGGCACAAAGTTGGATAGTGGATTCTCTGGTTTAAAGGAGTAGATGCCTGGTGGAGCCAGTCAGGAGCCAGTCGTCCAGGTAGGGAAACACTTGGAATCCTAGACGTCTCAGGTGAGCTGTCACTACTGCCATGCATTTGGTGAACACCATGGGGGCTGTGGTGAGACCAAAGGACAGAGCCCGAAACTGGTAATGACTGGCTTCCAGCCGGAAGCTTAAGTGACTCCTCGATGCTCTGTCCATTTTTATATGGTAGTACGCATCTTGAAGGTCTATTGAGCACATCCACGTGTCTTTCCCTAACAGAGGGAGTATAGACTGCAGTGTCACCATCCAAAACTTGCCCTTCTTTACAGATTCGTTTAGTTTGCTGAGGTCCAAGATGGGCCTCCAGTCCCCTAAACGTTTTGGCACTAAAAAGAATCTGGAGTAAGTTCCGAATCCTACCTGGTCTGTGGGGACGGTTTGGATGACTGTGAGCAATATTTTCCACTTCTACAGTTGCTTGATCCCTGTGATTGGGTGGAACATCCGGGATCTTCTTGGGAACATGAGGTGGAAGAGAAAAGGGTACGGAGTAACCTCTGGTGATAATTCTTTGCACCCATTTGTATCGGGTGATGCTTAGTTAGGCTTCTGGATACAAAGAAAGGCGACCCCCGACTGGCTCCAGAGAAGCACAGCCGGACCCCACATCAGGAGCACTGATAGGGCCGGCCTCAAAACGAATCACGGCCCCCCTGGTATTCCGGTCCACCCCTGGGGCGACGTCTACCATTTGCTCCTCCTCTGCCTCTGAAGGAGGAGTCACCCTGTGCATCCGGGAAAAATCTCTGGGACATCTTGAACCATATCTTACCACCTCTCTGACCCATGGGATAAGGTCTAGAGATTATGGAAATATGTACTCCACAGCAGACAGCGGTTTCCCTTCTTGCTTGCACCTGGTGACAGTGTCTTTTATCTTAGGTCCAAACAACGAAGAACCGTCAAAGGGGGCGTTGGTAAAGGTAGACTTGAACGGCTCCGCAAAATTACACAAGCGCATCCATGAGTGTCTCCTAAGGGAAACTCCTGAACCTGCTGCCCTGCTCACTCCATTAGCTACATCAGAAATCAGCCTCATGGAGGAGATAATGGAATATAAGGTGGACAACTGAGCAGACACCTTATCAGGGACTCCTTCAGTAGATGTACCTTGTAGAGTATCTCCCAACTCCTTAAGGAGATCTCTCTGAAGCCTCGTAAAATGTGTTAAATAATGCAGCGATCCAAGTGTGAATACTGCTGACAAAAATATATGCGTCCCGTATCTGTCCATCGTTCAAGACTCCTTGTTCGGCAGATGGAGAAGTCTCCACTAGTTCCTTCTTACTGGTTGCCACCACCACCATGGCATCTACAGGCACACCCTTGGATAAGAATTCCTTCTCTTTGGGAGCACACAAATTTATTGGGTCTCCTATGACCTGGTTACATGACATCAGGAGTCTCCCACACCTTCCGACTAACAAGGTCTAAAAGTTCATCAAAAGGTAGACACCCCCATAAGGCTGAAGGTTGAGACCCGAAAGCCTTCAGGAACACTGACTCCTCATCAGAAGGGGTAACAGTGGGACAGCCGCCCCTCTGCTTAAAGATCTTCAAGATGTCTACAAAGGAGACATCATCAGTGGACGACTTGGGGGACTCTTCTGACTCCTCAAGGTCAGTGTCGGAGGTAATGGCCTCATCCTGGGAGTCTACATGCTTCCTCTTGCCTGTCCTCTTCCGAGGGGGCTCCATATTCCAGGGAGGTCTCGGAAGACTGGGGGCCACTAACAGGGGGTTCCTGAGGTTGCGAGTCTCTGCTGTCAAGAGAGATTAGGTGCCGAGACAGAGGTTGGTGCCAGTGGGGGAAGAGTGTCGGTACCCTTGAGTGTAGCTGATGAGCGAGACAGCACAGTCCTCATCATCTCGAAGGCAGACCTCTCCGGCTCTGAAGACCTCCTTGGCTCCGAAGGAATAGAGGAAGTCATCGGCACCAGAGCCATCAGCTACGAGATGGATGTAGGGTCCAAGCTCACCATAGCTGACGCACCAAGAGGGAGACTCGGAACCAAAGAGGTTCGGGGCCAACCGGTGAACTTCAGATCCTAGACACCATGGACGGCACTGAAGGTGTCGGAGCAGTACTCTGCTACGAGACAGCTTCGAGGGGCGCTGGAACAGAGTGTTCCACAACAAGTGGTAACGAACACTCCGGCTCCGAAAGCCCAGCTCGGAGGAGGAACCGCAACAGGGGGAATGGACTCAGGTGGCTCCAGGACTGACTGGGTCAGAGCCAACAACATTTTTGGCAAGGCAGATTACTTCAAGAGTCTAAGCACTACTCTCTCAACATCTTCCTCAGACAGGCTCCTGGAAGATCTGGAAGACAGTGTGGGTGACCTGAACCTCTGCAAGATTGGGGACCTTAAGGTTGGGGAGACTGACAAAGGATCTCTGGACCGGCTCCGATGTAGTCTCTCAGTAGTCGGCCCTGAAATACTTGGGGCAGAAACTGAAGTCCCAATATCAACAACCCTGATCGGCTCTGAGGCCAGTGGAGCCGAGAAGGTAGAAGTCATATCTGGCTTAGAAAGTTAAGGAGGCAGTTCTGAAGCACCGGATGGCACCGGGGAATTCCTCTTGGTAGTTTTAATTTTCTCTTTTTTGGAGGAATGCTATTTTGAGGAAGAACTGGCAAAGTCTTCCTCAAAGAAAGGCTTGAGAAGACCTTTCAAAATTAGCTTGTTCTTCCACTCCTGCAGAACTCTGGAGCTGAAGGAATGGCAAAATAAACAGGTTTCCTGCAAATGAATGATTCCAAGACAATAAACACAATTACTATGGCCATCCGTAAATTACATCTTCTGGGAGCACTTCACACATTTTTTAAAACACAAAGGTTTATGGTCTTTTGCCTCTTTAGACATCATAACTGGCGAAGCAGAAACACACAAGCACAAAGAGGACTAGGTCATCTAAATTAAACGAGCCTAGCCCTTACCACACTAGCACACACACACACACCACGAGGACTAGGTCCTCTAACTCAAACGGGCCTAACCCGAGGAAGACAGAAAAGGAGAGAGAACTAGGCCCTCTAACTTAAACGAACCTAGGTAGAAAGGAAAGACTTTGAAGGTCAGAAACTACAACTAGACTGAACACACACACACACAAAATTGAAATATCTAAATGTCCAACAGTCTCAAAAATAAATCTACACTCAAAACACTAAGGCATAGAAAAAAGGGGTCTGAACTACCGGAAGAACTTGCATACAAGCTGAATCACTAAATATCTAAATTTCTAAATCTCTAATAATAAGAAACACTGCACACAATTTACAGCAAAATAAGCGCAAATGCGCAAGTAAAATAGAAAAGGATTAGCACACTGGACACCAAACGAGAACAACAAGGGCAACGGCCAACCAATTCTCAATAACTAAGTGATTTAGAGAAAGAAAAAAAAAACAAAACAATAAATCTGAAAACTTCTCTAACACTACTAAACTCTATCTGGAACCAGCTAATCGCTAAAGTTAAACAGTAATATAGTAATAATAGAAAAAAATTTAAACTTGGCCACGGCCAAGCAAGAAGCACATCAGAACTCGTAGACACGGCAAACGAGATCTGGGGATTGTACAGGTGCACTATGGGAACCCTACCTAGCCACGAGCCAACTATAAGAGTTTGAGCTTTGTAATGGGCGGAGTCGGAGCTGAGGATCGGTTCTGAACCCATATGTAAGAATGAAGGCAAGGTAGGACTACAGAACATCGTTTAGATATTTTTTTTTTAAAGAAAGTACAAAAAATTCACTTACCTCTCACCGAAAACTCAAGAGCTGAAGATGACCACATATAAATGCTAAAGCGGCAAAGGATATCTCAGGGATGTTAGGGGTGATGCACATTGTGGGTATGGAAGAAGCTCGAAATTTTGTTGGTGGCAACGAGCTAGTAAAATGGCTGAGTTAAATCCAAGGATTGGAACTGATCCCATTAGTTGAGGAATGACTGAAAAATTACATCATCAGATGCAGTTTTCCAGCTTTGGTGCAATACATGGCTTCCAATAATCTAGAAATAAAAAAAAGTCAACTGTGCTCAAAGCTAATTAAAATAAATGAAACACTGATGGAGTACACAATCTCAAACCAAAGGTTGGAAAAATGGAAGAAGCTTTAAACAATTTCAGATGAACTGATAAAACTGCAAAAGTCAAAGAGGAATTAAAAAAAAGACCGCTGAAAAAGAGATGCTTCAAAAAATGGTAGGACAGAGCTTGGAGGGAAAACCTGAGACTTTCTGCTCTACTAGAAAAACTGGGAAAAAACAGGGTGTATTAATTTTATGAATGCACAAATAAGCTGCGTTTAGGCAGCGGTGGGATATCCATATCACATATTAATTAGTTGGCAAATTCTAATTGGCTTGTAGCGGTGTGGGTAGATTGAATTCCTGTAGCTTATAAGCTTTGAAGGTGTTTTGTACTCAAACAGTAATGCAGTGAATACTCAGAGTTTAGATCACAACTGTTTTATTTCTTTTGTTAGCTTAGTCTGGGTGAGCAGGCAGCATGTCAGCAGAGGAGTATGGAAAGCTGACAAGGAGCCAGCTGGCGGAGATGTGCCAAGCTAGGGGACTGGTGCATGGAAACCTGACTATGGCCGACCTGATTGCAGTCTAGGTCACAGCTGCATCAGAAAACAGCAACCAGAAAAACAATCAGACTGGCAGTGGAGATGTAATATCCTTGGAGAATGGACAGCTCACCCTTTCTGCAGTGGACTTAAAAAAATCCAGCTAAAGAGATTTGAGTTGGAGGCCAGGGGTGTGGAATTACAGGCAGCTGAGAGACTGAGGCGTCTAGAGTGTGAGGTGAATGAGAAACTGCTATGCCTGGAAGCTGAGGAAAAAGAGAAGCTGAAGCAGCATGACAAGGAGATGCTGACTCTTCACCAGCGTCATGGAGGTAATGGGGAAGGGAATAACTGGACCCCAGAAGCACAAAAGGTCAGTAAATTTCTTCCGCAGTTTAAAGAGGGGGATCATTTTGATAGTTTCATTCATAAGTCTGAGAGGGTATGTAAACAGTATGAAGTTGACCAAGGGCTCTGGGAACGGTTCCTGACCCCCCCTTACTCCATGGTAAAGCTATAACTGTTCTATCAAAAATGTCTGCCGTTGCATGTTTTGAGTATACTGCTGTAAACAATTGTCTATTAGAGTTTTTTAAGCTAACACCTGAAACGTATAGGAAAACGTTTCACGAGCATAGATGCAAGGCAGATAAAAGTGTGTGAATATGTTGCTGAACTGAGCACTTACTTCCATAGGTGGGTGAGTGGATGTCAGATCACCACTTTTGAAGGGCTGGCAGACCTTTTGGTGAAGGAACAAGCCCTTAGCACATTGCCTGAGGACATGAGGATTTGGTTAGCTGATACACAATGTGCTACTTCAGATGAGTTGGGGATGATGGGAGACCTATACATGGCAAGCAGGGCAGCCCTGCACAGGAAGGGGACCCCCACTACTGCTCATGGGGCTAAAAGAACCCATGGTGGGCAGCACAGACCGCCACAACAGAATCTGCCAGTAGCAGGGGAAGCCACTAGTCCAGGTACACGTCCAGGAGCAAGGATTAAATGTTTTGAATGCAACCAGTGGGGCCATGTGGCATACAGGGTCCACGGAGGCAAGGTGGGGAACAAAATGTGAGGGAGCCAGTAAGTGGGAAAGCCAAAATGCAAATAGTAGGTTGTCTTGAGACAACAAAGGTACAGAAAACCATCCTGCAGATGTCCTGATAGGGAAGGATTTGGATGAGGCAGTACCATGTGCTTGTGCAGTTACACGCAGTCAAGCTAGGAGACAAGCATGTGGGTCTGGTAGCCTGGGGGACACCCAGACAGACTACATACTTGCAGCCAGGACTGGTGAGGTGGTTACTTCAGGGAGGGAGCTACCCAGTAGTAGTGAGACTGAAGGTGAACCACAGATGTTTGGAGGTACTGATGGTTCCTTGGACAGAGTGACTGCAAAGGAAAAGGTGAGTAGTAGTACCCAGGCTGACAGTGAGGCTCCACTGTCCAGGGATGCCAGACTTCCTGAGAAAGGGGAGCTGGGAAGGGTTACAAGGACAGAGGTGAGACAGGCTCAGCTCTCAGACCCTACATTGCAAGTTCTGAGGCAGGTAGCTAGACAGGCAACTGATTTTAGAGGAAAGGGGGAATCTGTATACTGGGACAAAAAGTTGCTATACAAAGAGTGGACCCCTGAGGGAGGGCTAGAAGGTGAGAGAGTACAGCAGTTGGTAGTGCCTAGAGCCCACCGTCTGGCATTTCTAGCCATAGCCCATGATATTCCCTTTGCAGGTCATATGGGCATAAAACGTACAGAGGCGTATTATGCAGAAAGTACAGTAGTGTACACTTACCATAAATGTAGATGTTAGAGTGTATTCACTGTTGCAGTCATCGCATTTGGGTTATCTGCTTGCAGTACCCCTCAGTCGGCCTGATGATCAAAGTCTTGGGTCCTGCATAGGTTGCTGTCGCATCTTCCATGACGTCATGTAGTCAGGGGTATAAAGCATGACCCCGATGCCATTACATCAGTTTTTCTTGCCCCAGATGTCAGATGTCCCCATAATGGGAAGCAATTATATACCAGGTTACACCTCCAAAAAAGGCAAATAGACCAAAAAGCTTTAAGCATAGTAAGCAAGAATAGAGGTATAGTTAATAGAAGTCAAAGGGCTGGGGGGAGGGTAATCAGGACTGCAACAGTGAATACACTCGAACATCTACATTTATGGTAAGTGTACACAACTGTACTATGTTCTTCGTGTTTCACTGTTGCAGTCATCACATTTGGGTAGATTCCCAAAACTAAGGATGGGAGGAGGTAATTAAATGGCATTAGGACGAGCTATAAGGCCCTGCAAGACTGCAGTGGCAAAGCCAGCTCTGGATTTAGAAAGAAATTGGCAAATAGTAATGCTTGGTGAAGGTATGTACAGAACTCCAGGTAGCAGCTTCTAGGATGTCCCTGGTAAGGACACCTCTGAGAAAGGCTGTAGAGGTAGATGCAGCCATGGTTGAATGTTGTCTTATCCCCTGTGGGGTAGGTTTTCCATGGTGCTTATAGCAGAAATGAATGCAATTGCCTATCCACTTAGAAATGGTTTGCTTTGAAATGGCCTTCCCCTCTGCCCCTGCAGCAAATGCAACCAGCAGCTGTCCAGATTTCCTGAGAGGCTAAGTCCTGTCCAAGAAAAACCTAAGTTGTCTGTGCATGTCCAAGGAGTGCAGTATTCGTTCCCCTTTGTTCTGTGGATTAGAAAAGGTTGGCAAATTAATGGACTGATTAAGGGCCACACTGGATACCATCTTGGGCCGAAAGGAGGGATTGGTCCTGAGGGACACCCTGTCAGCATGACAGATGATGAAAGGCTCCACTGCCATTAGGGCCTGTAATTCAGGCACCCTTCTTGCTGAAGTGATGGCTAGAAGGAAGGCTGTTTTCCAAGAAAGGAATTTCAACTCTGCATTTGCAGATGGCTCAAAGGGAGGTAGAGTGAGCTTTTCCAATACAAAGTTAAGGTCCCAGGCTGGAGTAGGGGCTCTCCTGGGTGGTCTTAAGTTTTTGGCCCCTCTGAGGAATTGCTTCAGCAGTGGATGAGAAAAACGGGGTGTGGTTCTGTATTGTAATGAGCTGAAATGGCTGACGCATGAATTCTAATGGAGGAAAAGGAAAGGCCCTTGTGAAGCATCTCAGTTAAGTATTGAAGAATATGGGGGTAAAATTGGGCACAGCTGTGCCAATCCCCATTTGGCTCCAGGAACAGAATATTTTCCATTTTTCAGCATAGGATTTTCTAGTACTAGGCCTCATTGCCTCCAGAATGACATCCTTCACTTGCTTACTGAGGGATGGTAATGGAGAGATCAGGTAATTTAACCAGGCTGCCAGGTACAGGGTTTGAAGCTGTGGGTTCAGAATCTGGCCCTCCTGCTGGGACAGCAAGGCAGGGGTCTGAGGCAGGTGTCATGGTGCCAGCAATGACACACTGTGCAAGAGAAGGTACCAGTGTTGGCGTTGCCAGTCTGGTGCAATCAGTATTGTCCTTGGTTTGTCCTGTTTGATCTTTAGTAGTACCTTGGAGAGGTAGAGGGGGAAAGGAATGAACTGATAGGTTTTTTCCAGGTGAAGGACAGGGCATTCACTTTCCAAGCTTGCTTGTGGTGAGTCTTTGTGCAGAATTTATCCAATTGGTAGTTCTGGGGGGAGGCAAACAGGTCCGTCTCTGGGCTCCCCCATTTGTTTCTTAACGTGTTGAATATCTTTGGTTCCAGTTTCCACTCGTGTGGGTCCACGAGATTTCTGCTTGGGTCGTCTGACAGTGTATTTAGCTTTCCTGGCAAGAATTGAGCCTGTAGGTGCACTCGGTAGCTCAAGGCTGTGTTCCACAGAGCCATGGCTAGTCGGCAGAGAGGGTATGAGTGGGTACCCTCCTGCTGCTTTATGTACCACATAACAGTGGTGTTGACAGTCTTTACCAATAATTATCCTGGAAGAATGTGGTCCTTGAAGGCGGTCAGAGTATTATGTACAGCTAACATTTCTTTTTGATTGATATGCAACTGCATTACTCCTCTGGCAAAACACGCACTCACCTCAGCATACTTGCTTCCAACCTTCCTATATGGTGCACCCATCCTTACAAACATACAATCCTCTCTAAAAAAACAAACTAAATTCATGCTACAACAAAATTGCCAAATTTGCCACCAATGCTAAACTCTCCACCCATCATTGTACTACACTACAAGAACTCAACTGGCTTGAACTCCCCCCCCCCCCAACATCCAGCATATCTACAACTTACTATTGCCCACAAAATTATTTATTCCCCTGATGCCTGTCCATCCCTCACTAGCTTACTGACCATCTACCACCCAAACCGGCAACTTAGATCTGAAAATAAACTACTACTAAATGTCGATAAACCTAAGCATTCCGATGGACATATGTTATACTCCTTTTCTGTCTCCAAGCTATGGAACAATCTCCCCACTGGACTTAGAGCAATCAATAGCCCCACTACTTTTAAAAAAATCACTTAAATCTCATCAAACTACACAATGGATTTGTTCCTGTAGCTATACCAATAACCACAAAACCTGACCCTCCAACTTATTATCTCTTCTTCCCCTATACCACTTGCCATACACTTGTTCTCTCCCTAGTTCTCCTCTCTCTATCCAAACTATCACTATTTCAGATTGTCAGCCTTTCTCTCTGCCTGTCACCTCTGGTGATCTCTTACTCTCACTTCATTGTATAAAATCAAATAGTTGCTATGTCCCTAAATGTCTATTATTCCCTGTATTGTATTATAATGTCTACTACATATGATTACTGTATTGTCTTAAAATTTGTCTGCAAATAACTGAACAGCTGTTCTCTAATTATAATTTTACTCTACTGTTTCAAACTTTTCTGTATATATAATTGTGGAGCTGTTCTCCCCTGGCCTCCACTGAAAATGGGTTTGGCAGGCCCAGTGGACATTCCCGGTAATCAAATGCAATAAATAAATAAAAATTTGATTTGGGTTCCATTCGCCCTGAATGCACTACCCTGCCAAGTGAGCCCCCACGCATAGTCGGATGCATCTGTTGTTAGGGTTTGGGCAGCAGGGGGTAGAGTGAATGGCTGTCCCTTGTTTTGGTGGCAGGCCTCTGCCCAGCAAAGGAACTCTGTCTATAGACAAGGTATGACAGGAATCATGGATTCTAGACCCTGAGAATGTTGACACCATAGGCTTTTTAGATACCATTGTAGTTTCCTCATATGCAGTCTTGCATATGGAATTAGTAGAATGCAACAGACTATGAACCCCAGGGCTTGCAGTATTTTCCTTGCAGATAGCGGAGTCTTCGTGGCCAGTAGTTTGAAGTAGACTGTCAAATGAACTTGTTTCTCTGGCGTGATGTAGGCCATCTGGGAAGTTGTATTCAAGCTTGCTCCCAGGAATACAATTTGTTGGCAGGGTACAAGATGTGATTTCTTTTCGTTTATGGTGTACCAAAAGATGTTAGCAATTTCTTTACAAATGCCAGATGATTTAATAGTATGGCCTGGCTTTATGCCTGAATTACACAATCGTCCAGGTATGGGTATATTTGAATATTTCTTTGCCTGCAAATTGCAATGACAGGATCTTGGCACTTTGTGAACACCCTGGGAGCAGTAGGTAAGCCAAAGGGCAGTGCAGAGAACTGTATGTAGCCTGCTCTGAAGCGTAGGTATCTTCTGCAAGATTCCCTTATTGGGATGCGTAGGTAGTCTTCCTTTAAATCCAGTGCTGCCAAACAGGCATCTTTGCCTAGCATGGGAAGCAGATGATGAAGAGTTAGCATCTTAAATTTTGGGATACCAAAAATGTGTTTAGGATAGACAGGCCCAGGATAGGATGCCAGGAACTGTCTTTTCTGGCTACCAAGAAAAGTTTTGAGTAGAAACCTAGCCCCCATTCTTCTGGGACAGGATAATTAGCCCTGATGATTGAGAGAACTTGCTTTTGAGCCTCTGCCCACTGATTTGGGGATAGGTCTGGCCAATCGTTTTTGGTTGGTAAAAAGTGGAAGTGGAATCTGTATCCTTGGGAAACTATTTAAAACCCATTTGTCCTGGGTAATGAGTTCCCAATTTTTTGCATGCAGGGCAATCTTTCCCCCCTAAAGGAACTGTCAGTTGAGCAGGGCTTGGAAGGTCTAAAGTTAAGTCACTGAGACAGTTTACCATAGGTGGGAGTCTTACTACTCCCTGCTTTGGAAATGGGAGCCCCCCACTGTTTAGGCCTGTGAGTGCCGTGGGACTGAAGCCTAGGTGTTCTGTTGGTTCTGGGTTTGGACTGAGATGGCCTGGAAGAGGCAGGAAAGGACCAATTCTTAGAAGGCCAATGCTTACTAAAATCTGGGAGGCTCTACTTGCAGGAAATATTTAACAGTTTGCATAGACTTAGCTTCTTCCTCCATCTTTTTAAGTACTTCTTCTGCTTTGTTGCCAAACAGGCGGTCTTAGTTTAAGGAAGCATCCAGTAATTTAGCTTTAACATGATTTGGCAAAGATTGCTCCTTAAGCCAAGTGCAGACCCAGTGACAGCAGTCCTGCAAGATGCCTCTAATGAATCAAAACCACATACCAAAGTATGTTTTCCAACTTGTTCAGCAGAATGCATTAAATCCTGTAAATACTGATTTTCAGATCACAGTCAGGAATCATCAATTTCTGTTTAAGCAATCCAATAATATGCTGCTGATACTTTAATGTATGAAACGGGAAGTTTAAGGCCCTAACGGCCAAGAATGCAGAAGTGTATACCTACTTACCCCAACTATCCAGAGCCCTAGAATCTCTATCAGAGGAGGTAGGATTTTTGGCAGTAGGAGCCTTAATGCCCTTGGGTCCCTGCGAAATGGTCTCAGGATCCACAGTAGGATTTTTAAAGAACAACTTGTAAGAGTCTGGTACCCTGTAATACCCATCAGGTTTTCTGGGAGCAGGAGGTAGATTGTCAGGGGCCAGGCTAGATTCCGAGAAGGCATCATCTACAATGTCCAGGACAGGAGGGATAGCTAAAGGCCTGTGTTGAGGAAGGAGTAAGAATTCCCTAAGCCTCTTTTTGGAGTCAGAGTAATCATGGCTTTCCCAGTGATAATGCTCCCAAAGAGCATGCAAGGTTTCACCAAAAGAGAAATCCTCTAGAGGAAAAGCAGAGGGAATGGAGTCCTCTGCATCAGAATCCTCATAGGTAAATAAGGGCAAATCCTGGTCAGAGAAAACAGAAATTGCAGAATCCTGATCAGAAGAATCCGAAGAAAAATCAGTCCTAGGACTCTCAAGAGGGGGAAGGGTGGCTTCCCCTGATTAGAGTAATAAGGTCTTCAGCCATTCTTATCATTTGTTTTTTAGGCATAGGGGCATGACCATGCGGTCTGGGTGTCGGTTTTCTAGGCATGGATCGAGTTTTAGGCCTTGAAAAAAAAGATGACGTTGGCTTAATATGCAAGTCAGTAGGCCTGAATACACCCTCAGAAGCCAGTGCCAGCACAGCGGCTCCAGGCCCATCCAAGGTAGAGACATAGTACAGTTCTGTACACTTACCATAAATCCAGATGTTAGAGTGTATTCACTGTTGCAGTCATTAAATTTGAGTTATCTGCTTGCAGTAGCCCTCAGTCGGCCTGATTAACAAAGTCTTGAGACCTGTGTCGGTTGCTGCCCCTTCTTCCATGACGTCAGGGGTATAAAACACGCAGCCGATGCCAATACATCAGTTTTTCTTGCCTAATATGTCTGGTGCCCCCCCAATGCGAAGCAATTAAATCTATAATACAAGAATATACCTCCAACAAAAAAGCAAATACACCAAAAAGCTTTTTGAGCATAGTAAGTCAGAGTAGAGGTATAGCCAAAAGAAGAAAGGGGGCTGGAGGGAGGATAAAGTACAGTTGTGTACCTACCATAAATGTAGAAGTTCGAGTGTATTCACTGTTGCAGTCATTACTCTTGGGTTATCCTGCTGGCAGGCTACCCTCAGTCGGCCAGAATTCCAAAGTCTAGGTCCGGCGTCAGTTGCTGTCACCTCTTCCCTGACTTCAGTGCGCCAGGGGTATATAAAAGATGCAGCCAACGTCATTTTCTTCAGTTTTTCTTGCACCAGATGTCAGGTGCCCCCAAATTGGTAGGCTGAAAAAAACATGCCAATAAAAATACATGCACAAAGATAACATTCCCTTTATCTACAAGCAAATAAACCAAATAGGTTGTATAGGATAGAGAAATGCAGAAAAGTCCCAGCAAAGAGAAGGGGGATGGTGGGTGGGTAACCAGGACTGCAACAGTGAATGCACTCGAACATCTACATTTATGGTAGGTACACAATTGTACTACATTCACCATGTTTCAATGTTGCAGTCAATACTCTTGGGTTGAATCCCAAAGCTGAGGATGGGTGGCTGGGCTAAATAGGATTAGGAGAGGCTATGAGGCCCTGCAGAACTGCAGTGGCAAAGCCTGTGCTGGACTTAAAGTGAAGAGGTAAGTGGTAGTGCTTTGTGAAAGTGTGCACTGGACTCCAAGTTGCAGCCTCTAAGATATCTTTGGTTGGTACTCCTCGAAGGAAGGCTGCTGAAGTGGCTGCTGCTCTGGTGGAATGAGGCCTAATGCCCTTAGCATTGATTTGCCATGTTGAAAATAGCAGAAACGGATGCAATGGCCTATCCATTTAGAAATAGTCTGTTTTGAGATAGCCTTTCCTTGTGATCCTGCACCATATGACACAAAGTTGCTCAGTTTTTCTGAAAGCTGTAGTTCTGTCCAAGTAGAAACATAACTGCCTGTGTATGTCCAAAGAATGCTGAATTTTCTCACCCTTGTTCTGTGGATTTGGATAAAAGCTAGGCATGTGAATGGTTTGGTTGAGGGCCACACTGGATACCACCTTAGGCATGAATGCAAGGTTTGTCCTCCAAGAAACCCTGTCTGGATGAAAAATGATAAAAAGCTTCCACAGCCATGAGTGCTTGTAATTCCGAGACTCGCCTTGCAGAGGTTATGGCTAGGAGTAGAGCTGTTTTCCAGGATAAAAAATGTTACATCTGCTGTTGAAGCTGGCTCGAAAGTAGGCAGTGTGAGTTTTTCTAAAACATAAATTAGGTCCCAGGCCGGAATTGGTGCTCTTCTTGGAGGCCTAATGTTCTTGGCCCCTCTGAGGTACTGCCTTATTAAAGGATGAGAAAAGATACGTGGTTCCATATTGTAATGGGCTGAAATGGCAAAGTCATGAATCTTAATTGATGAGAAAGAAAGGCCTTTGTTCAGCATCTCAATTAGGTATTGTAAAATGTGAGGTATATTTGGTACACTTGTCAATGCCTTGTTCCTGGTTCCAAGCACAGAATCTCTTCCATTTTTCTGCATAAGATTTTCTGGTACTAGGCCTCCTGGCCTCCAAGATAACCTCCATAACAGCTTTTGAGTTGCACTGAGCAATATCTAGCTGGAAGTTGACTGTTTTTTCAGTAGGTCTTATACAACTGGTATTTTCAGTTAAGGCTTGTTAAAAAAACCTGCATAGCCAGTGATAAGTGGGGGTAGTTTACCTCTGTTATTTGGTTTCTGTCTTATACAAGTGGTACAGTGAATTGTTTTCTGTTTAAACTGTGAGCTTTGGCCAACTGAGACCTACATGAGTGGAGATAAGTAGATTTTTACCTGCACTTTTATCAAATACACAATTTGAAGTAATTTGTTTGTGTTGCATTGAGCAATATCTAGCTGGAAGTTGACTTTTTTCAGTAGGTCCCCACCCACCTTCCCTGTTTTTGTCTTGGTGTTAATCTTGGTGGCTTTGAAACTGCCCTCCCCTCTTGTAAATTTGCACTTGGATACTCCTCTTGGGCCCATCTCATTTGCTCACTCAAAAAAAAAAATATATATATGTATCTGCTTTTACTGTATTTGTGTTTCTTCCTACTTTATTTTGCTTTTGCGTCATCTTAAAAGTACTCAATTGTATTTATTACTGCTTGGTGTAACTCATTCTAAGCCTTTTAGTTTAAGCACTTGGGCTTCAGACCAGTTGTTTTAAATTAAGAAGGTTTGTGGTCTGCACTGTAGTGGCATGACAGGTAGCTTACATCCTTCTAAGTTGGGAACTGCTGATTGAGAGCTCAGTGTCTGTTATTCTAAAAGTGTATTAATTCTGGTTAAAGCACTTTGGCTTCAGGCCAGTTATTTTACATTAAGAGGGTTCGTGGTCTGCACTCTTGTGGGAGGAGAGGCTGGACTCTGCCCTTCTGAGCTGGGAATTTCTGGTTAAAGGCCTATAGTGCCTGCATATTTGAACTGCTTCTTATTGAAACTGGTACACCTTGTTTGCTGTAGCATAAACTAGATCCAGGCCTGCTAAATCTAGCTTTGTTTGTATGCTTGTTGTTTGTTTGCTTGTTATTTCCCTGAAACGCTAATTCCACCTAAAACGTGGCTTTTCAGCCCTTCTGTGGATCCCTAGTGATATCTGCATTGCTTACAGTACTTATTCCCTTGTTTCACTTGAATGAAAGTTACTGTTTGTCATTTTTGCATTTAAGTTACCTGTAGCACATTGCATTTAAGTTACCTGGCACTTGCTCACTAAAGCAATTATATAGGTCAGCGCTAAAAAATTAAAAGCACTACACCCTCACAAACTCCCCTTGAGTACCTTGTTCCTCACTGGCCCTTTTTTTCAATTATCAAGGAATTCCCAATACTATTCTAGCATGTCCAAAGGTCAGTTGTCAATCTCCTCTCCGGTCCAGCTGGTGAATCTGGGAATCTTGAGGCAATGTTACAACTGCCTCATGTACACAGACAACCCTCTCCTCCTCCCAACAAATTCCAACACATGTGAGAGATGCAACCATATAGCCAAACTGGAGGCTAAACTCTCTCAACTCAGTACTGGCGTAACCAGTCAGGAGGAAAAGGAAACCACACTCACTACAATTCCAGTCTCACATAGACCTACCACGACAGCAAACCAAACACAAACACACAAAAACATACTCGGAGGCTCTAAATAAAATCTGCCTAAGCAGCAGAGACCTCCAAAGCAGACACCCAAGCAACCGCTACCCCAAAACAAAACACGTGCAACACATAGCTCACAAAGCCAGTGTGACGAACAGTCACAGCCCTTAAGGCTAAACAACACACCTGATACACTTGTAATAGGTGACTATCGTCAGGCACACTGACGTCCCACTCACCAGGCTGAACAAGGAGAAGGTCACGGTGAGCTGCCTGTCGGGCACTAGGATCCGCCACATAACACAAACGCTCAGGTCACTCCAAGGCAAGTACAAATATGACTCAGTCATTGTCCATGCTGGTGTGAATGACCTGAGACGTACCTCCCTGGACTACATGAAGAGAGACAGAGGAGCTCTCTGAGTATGTAGCCCAGGCCAGTATGACCCTGACCTTGAGTAGCATCTTACCTTCACCAAGAATGATGCCACAATATGAAGACAAGATGATCAATTTCAACAACTGGCTTAAGTATTGGTGTCATTCAAAGGGGATCCAATGCCTGACCGCCTGGGATGACATGCTCGACAAGCCACGATGCTTCACTAGGGACGGCTTGCACCTATCACCCCTGGGCTTTCGGATATTGGCAAAGGCTCTTGCTACCCCCATAGTGCCTTTTTTAGGCAAGGCTCAAAAGACAAACCCACCTCCATAGGTATCACAAGGGATAAGAAACTAAGAGTAATGCTACTCAACGCCAGAAATCTAAACCTCAAGATGCATGCACTCGAAACTCTCCTTAGCATGGAGAACATCGACATCTGTGCAGTAACAGAAACCTGGTTCAAGGCTCCCGAGAGCACCCCAGCAGTACCAGGTTATACCTCATACCATGCTTGTCTGCCCCAAAACTTGGACCGAACCACAAAAGGAGGGGGAGTATCAATATTCGTCAAAGATATCCACACCTCCATGTTGGTGGCACAACACGAAGCATCAGAGACTATCCATGTGCAACTAACAGTGGGTAAAACTGCCTTCCAGTTTATAGCCTGCTACAGACCACCCCCCCAAATCCAGGAACTCCACTCAGCCTTCTTGAGAACACTGGAAAATATGAAGGTCTCTCCACACACCATTATATTGGGCGACTTCAACTACCCAAACATAGACTGGGAGCATTACTCTAGCTCCAACACCCTAGCCCAATGGTTCCTAGAATTTATAAACTCAAATGCTATGGAACAACTTGTTACCACTCCCACAAGAGGGGAAAACATACTGGACCTGATCATCACCAACATGGGGACTCTATGCTCCAGACCAGAAGTGTATCCCCTTCACTGGTAAGATCAGACCATAAACTAATCTTACTGGATATTCACATCCCGACCCCACCCCCTGCCCAGAAAACCACAGTGAAAAACTTCTCTAAAGCAAATTTCACACTCCCCAAAACTGAGGTGGAATCCTTCAAAGTCCCCGGGCCTGTGGAAAATACGGCCCAGACCGCAGAATCCTTTATAAACACATTCTATGAACACCTTCAGGAATGCATGGATCATGCAATCCCAAATAAAACCAAGACCCAATCCTCCAAAGGCAGATGTCCTGTCTGGTGGACCCCAGCCATAAACAAACTATACAATAGAAGGAGGAAGCTACTACATGATAGAGCAAAATCCCAAAAAGGGAAGGCATCTCTGATCAGTATTAGCAAAAAACTACGGGCACTCATAAAATCGTCTAAGGCCAGCATCGAGAGAAAAATTGCACAGGACACTAAGGATAATCACAAGGCTTTCTTTAGTTATGTTAGGAACCTGGGTGAGAATTCCCAGAAATGCTCAGAATTAGTCCAAAATGACAAAATACACCGAACCCACAGACACTGCCAACATCCTAGCTGACAGGTTCAGCGCAACGCCCCCCCCCCCCTTCCCCACCAAAAGGGCAAATATCTATCCCAGCAGAGTGCTGCCCTCCTGACATCTCAGATGCTCAGGTAAGAGCCGCCCTCTCCAAAGCAAAAAACACAGCATTAATGGGACCAGATGGTGTCCCGGGCTGTGCCCTACATGAACTCCAAGAAGAGCTAAACCCAAACATAAAACTACTGTTCAATCTCAGCCTTACTACAGGATATGGACCCAAAGAGTGGCATACAGCAACGGTGGTCCCTCTCCACAAAGGTGGTGCCTCAACGGATCCTGGAAACTATCGCCCCATAAGCCTGACTAGCTTGGTCTGCAAAGCTATGGAAAGGATCATCATGGACCTTATAAATAAAGATATTGGGGACCTACAGACACTGGATCCTACCCAGTTCGGCTTTGTTAAGGGCAGATCCTGCCTCTTAAACCTGGTCGATTTCTTTGAAACAGTCACCAAGGCCATTGACGAGGGCAAGGTGGTCCACACAGCCTACCTGGACCTCGCAAAAGCCTTCGATACAATATCCCACTCGGGCATTATAGATAAGCTCACCAGCTTAAATATAAACCCCTATGTCACTAGATGGGTTGCAAACTGGCTCAAGGACAGAACCCACATGGTTAGAATTGCTGGAGCCATGTCAGACTCCAAACCAGTTACAAGTGGCGTCCCACAAGGCTCAGACCTGGGACCTCTCTTGTTCTGTATATATTTCTCAGAGGTACAGGCCAACACGGAAGGACTGTGGCTGACCAAGTTCCCGAATGACTGCAAACTGGGCACCATAATAGACTCTCCAGCCGACACAAGCATCCTCCAAAAGGGCCTCATAGAAACAGACAACTGGTGCCAGAGCCATGGCCTCAAGCTAACCGCCAAAAAGTGTACAGTCATCCCCTTTGGCAAAAACAAAGTGCCCACAAATTACCACATAAGTGGTAATCCATTAAGTACGGAAGAAGTAATTAGGGATCTGGGGACCCAAGTTGATAGCAATCTCTCATTTGACAACCACGTGGCCAAAGTGGTTAGAAAAACATTTTATATAGCCCACCTAATCATGAAGGGATTCACATCTAGATCAGGGGAGGTCATCGTGCCTCTTTACTCATCCCTCATCAGGCCCATAATGGAGTACAATGCCCCTTTTGGGATGTACCTTACCAGACACCTGCAGCAACTGGAAAGACCCCAAACGTACCTCACCAAGAGGATCAAAGGGCTCAAACAGATGCCATATGCTGCCCGGTTAAAGAAACTCCAGCTCTACTCAGTGGCATACTGCCTGCTCAGAGGCGATCTGTGCCTGACGTATAAAGCCATGTCCAACCTGGAATTAATGGACATGCTGCACCTCAGAAAATCCAAATCCCATCGAACTACGCGCTCGAGAGACTTGAACCTCAGCACTGAAATAAACAGGACATGCTGGAGGGACAGATTCATAACCCAGAGGCTCCCCTCACTCTGGAATAAAATCCCAGTCCTGGTTAGGCAGAGTCCCTCATTGATTCTCTTCAAGAGGAATCTTGATGAGTGGATGGGGGATAGTAGGTTTACCCGGGTATCACTTCTGTGTCACTGTTAGACAGAGGCACAGTATATTAACCTCAAAAAAGGGCATAGCAAAATTAATTTAAAATGGGTGGCGAAAGCCAAACACACTCTGGCTAGGCTTATAAATGCCCTAGGGCAGATAGCCTAATATGAACCTATGAAAGGGGAGTGTTCTGAATGGTTACATTATCCGCCATGCTGCCGGATTTAAGGTCCTGATTTGGCTGTGCAGGGTCTGATTGTTTTGCTGGGTCAGCAAGTGAGAAGTCTGAGGCAATATCCATGCTGGACCTTGAGACAAGCTCTTTAGGACTGGGTACCAGTGCTGGCGTGGCCAGTCTGGTGTAATCAATATAATTTTTGGCTTCTCTTGTCTGACCTTTAGGACCCTGGGAAGGAGAGGCAGTGGAGGAAAGGCATATACTGTTAGATTTTTCCAGCTGAAGGATAGGGCGTCCACTTTCCATGCTTGCTTGTGATAAATCCTTGTGCAAAATCTCTGCAATTGGCAGTTGTGAGGGGAGGCAAATAGATCTATGTCTGGGCATACCCATTTCCTTATTATCATGCTGAAGACTTGTGGATCCAGTTTCCATTCGTGGGGATCCATGAGGTTTCTGCTTAGTTAGTCTACCAGAGTATTTGTTTTTCTTGGCAGGAATTGTGCTTACAGGTGAATTTGAAAAGCCAATGCTGTGTCCCATAAGGTCATTGCTTGTCTGCAGAGGGGGTAGGAATGTGTACCTCCCTGTTTATGTATCACATGACCGTAGTATTGTCTGTCTTTATCAGTAGTTGTCCTGGGTGAAGCAGGTTCTTGAAAGCTGTCAGGGCATTTTGAACAGCTAGCATCTCTTTTTGATTGATGTGAAGATGCATCTTGTTTGCAGGCCATGTGCCCTGAATACATTTTCCTGCCATATGGGCCCCCCAGGCATAATCTGATGTATCCGTTGTCAGGGTCTGTCTGGCTGGGGGTAAACTGAATGGCAGACCCTTGTTGTCGTGACAGGCTTCTGCCCACCATCGAAACTCCTGTTGCAGGCAGGGAATGAGTGCAATTACTGTCTCCAGGCTGTGGCAATGCTGAGTCCAAACACTTTTTAGATACCATTGTAGTTTCCTCATATGCAGTCTGGCATATGGAATTAGTAGAATGCAGGATGCCATGAAACCCAGGGCCTGCAGGATATTCCTTGCAGATAAGTGGGTTTTTGTTGCCAATTTCTTGAAGTAAGAAGTCAGTTGCTTTTGTTTGTCTGGCGTGAGATAAGCCATCTGGGCAGTGACATTTAAGCTTTCACCCAGGAATATTATCTCCTGAAAGGGCACTAGTTTTGATTTATTTTCGTTTACTGTGTACCCTAGGCCAGTTAGTACTCTTTTTACAAATGCCAGATGCTTTAGAAGAATGTCTTTGTTCTCTGCTTGAATTAGGCAGTCGTCCAAGTAGGGATATATTTGAATTCCTCTGTCTTCAAAATGCAATTACTGGTGCCAGGCACTTTGTGAAGACCCTGGGCGCAGTAGATAAGCCAAAGGGCAGTGCAGAGAATTGGTAATGCATTGAGCCAGCTATGAATCTGAGGTATCTTCTGCAAGATTGTCCGATTGGGACATGCAGGTATGCCTCTTTTAGGTCCAAAGTTACGAGCCAAGCCTTCTTGCCCAGCATTGGGCAGCAGCTGCTGTAGAGTCAGCATCTTGAATTTTGAACTTCCAGGAACGTATTTAGTATAGA
Organism: Protopterus annectens; assembly: GCF_019279795.1. Lineage (NCBI taxonomy): Eukaryota > Metazoa > Chordata > Ceratodontiformes > Protopteridae > Protopterus > Protopterus annectens. The sequence goes on along the minus strand of NC_056749.1, from coordinate 495,849,969 downwards.
CAGGTCCAGTATTGGCCTCCAGGTTCTGTCCTTCCTGGGTACTAGGAAAAGCCTGGAGTAAAATCCTTGCCCCTGCTCTTGTTGTGGTACTTGCTGAATGGCCCTCATGTCCATGAGGGCTGTAATTAGTTTTTGTGCCTCTGCCCACTGATTGTGTGGCAGGTCTGGCATACCTTTTGACCTTGGTAGTGTGTGAAAATGGAACCTGTAGCCTTGTGACACTATGTTCAGGACCCATTTGTCTTGGGTAATCATTTGCCAATTTGATGAAAAAAGTGCTAGTTTTCCCCCTAAGGGGGCTGTCAAGAGAAAAGTGCTTGGATCTGGCAGAGGAAAGTCATTGGGACCGTTTCCTGTAAGGTTGTGATTTGTCTTCTCCGCTTTTGGAGGTAAGAGAACCCCATTGTTTAGGCCTGTATGAGCCTTGGGGCTGAGATCTGCCTCTGGGACGCCTGTATCTGCCTCTTTGTGGCCTGTCTGACACTGGAAAGGACCAATTTTTAGAAGGCCAGTTCCTGCTAAATCTGGGTGGCTGTACCTGTAAAAAATCCTTGACTGTCTGCATTGATTTTGCTTTATCTTCCATTTTTTTTCAAAACCTCTTCTGCTTTAGTACCAAAGCAAGCATCATGCTGCAATGGTGCATGTAATAATTTTGCTTTAACAAGATCAGGCAGATTCTGTTCCCTTAGCCAAGCATGCCTTCTAATAACAGAACCTGTAACAGCGGCCCTGCACGAGGCCTCCAGTGAATCATAACCACATTGCAAAGTATGCTTTCCCACTTGCTCAGCTGCATGCAATAAATCCTGCAATTCCTTGTTCTCGGAACATTCAGTATTTGTCAACAATTTGTGTTTAAGCAGTGACATTAAATATTGCTGATATTTAAGCATATGAAACTGACAATTTAAAGCCCTTACAGCCAAGGTAGCAGAAGTGTATACTTTTTTCCCCCATATGTCTAGAGCCCTAGAATCCCTATCAGAGGGTACAGGTTTTTTTTGCAGTGGAGGCTTTAACCCCTTTGGGACCACGACATATACTTTCTGGATCAGCAGCAGGGTTTTTATATAGGAATTTATGAGACTCCGGAATCCTGTAGCATCTGTCTGGCTTAGTAGGTGCAGGGGGTAAAGAGTCAGGGGACAGGCCAGACTCTGAAAATACATAATCTACAATGTCTAAAACAGGTGGAATAGCAAGGGGTCTGTGCTGAGGAAGTAGCAAAAAGTCTCTGAGCCTTTTCTTAGATTCAGAATAATCTTGGCTCTCCCATTGGAAATGCTCCCTCATGGTATGCAGGGTTTACCCAAAAGAATAATCCTCAGGAGGAGAGGCTGAAGGAAAGGATTCTTCAGCATCAGAATCCTCATAGGGAAGCATGGAATAATACTGTTCAGAAGAGGAATCAGAAGAAATAGAAACCTGATCAGAAGAATGGTACTCTGTCTCTTGCCTAGGCCTCTTATCAGGAGGGGGATGGGAGCCCCTGATCAAAGTAATTAGGTCTTCGGCCATTTTGAGCATCTGTTTTTTAGGCATGGTAGACTGAGTAGGAAAATGCTGTACTTGTTTCTTTGTCTTTACAGCTGCTTTAGTCTTTGTAGCTGAAGATGGCTTAATATATCGTTGTGTAGGTCTGAAGACACCCTCAGAAGCCGATGCCTGCTCAGTGGCTCCGGACCCATCTGAGGGAATGATTTCCGAGTGTCCAATACCTTGAGTATCCAGAGGCCCAGTCGGCTCCACATGGGAGTCGGAAGCGGCCTGTAGCTCTGAGGTAGCGGGCGCCAGGGGCTGCGAAAGCGCCTCACTGAGAACCGTCGACTGGCCTAGCAGAGGCCTCGTTGTCGGTTTGGACTTCGGATGCTTATTTTCCTTGTCCTTGCGTTTTTTGTAAACTCCGGTCGGCTGTTCCGACAGCATTATATAATTAAATCTTCGGCCAAAGTAATGAAATGCAAAATCGAACCGACGCTTAATAGTGTGTTGGTTAAATCTAGCACAAAACCGACAGCTAGCAACGTTGTGATCAGGGCCTAGGCAAGGAATACAGTAAGAGTGAAAATCCTTATGAGGTATTTGCTTCTCACAAGAAATACAATTGTTAACTTTTTCCGACATCGGTCTGGAGCAAGAAAAAAGTTTCCCCAACGGGGTACTTAGCTTTAATGAAGACTTTGGTTCTGAAATTCGGATTTGAAAATCACAGGAGTAGGCCAACCGGCACTTGCGAACTGCTTTTGCTTCGAGCACCGCGCAGCAAGAAAGACTGAAGAAAATGGCATCGGCTGCATCTTTCATACCTCTGGCGCACTGACGTCAGGGAAGAGGTGACAGCAACCGATGCCGGACCTAGACTTTGGAATTCTGGCTGACTGAGGGTAGCCTGCCAGCAGGATAACCCAAGAGTAATTACTGCAACAGTGAAACACTATGAACATCTAGGACTGCAACAGTGAATACACTCAAACATCTACATTTTTGGTAAGTGTACACACAACTGTACTATATTCTTTGTGTTTTGCTGTTGCAGTCATTACATTTGGGTAGTTTCCCAAAGGTAAGGTTGGGTGGAAGAATTTAAACACAAGTAGGACCAGCTATAAGGCCATGCAAGACTGCAGTGGCAAAACCAGCTCTGGATTTCGAGAAAATTGGCAAACGATAATGCTTGGTGAAAGTATGTACAGAACTGCACGTTGCAGCTTCTAGGATGTCCCTTGTAGGGACGCCCCTGAGAAAGGCTGTAGAGGTAGATGCAGCCCTGGCTGAATGGGGTATGATGCCCTGAGGGATAGGTTTTCCATGGTGCCTATAGCAGAAATGAATGCAGTGGCCTATCCATTTTGAAATGGTTTGCTTTGAAATAGCTTTCCCCTCTCTCCCTGTGGCAAATGCCACCCGCAGTTGTTCAGATTTCCTTTGAGGTTTAGTCCTGTCCAAGTAGAATCTAAGTTGTCTGTGCACATCTAAGGAGTGCAGTATCCGTTCCCATTTGTTCTGTGGGTTAGGAAAGAAGGTAGACAAATGAATGCACTGACTAAGAGCCACACTGGATACCACCTTGGCCATGAAGGAGGGATTGGTTCTGAGGGACACCCTGTCTGCATGAAAGATGATGAAAGGCTCCACTGCCACAAGGGCCTGTAATTCAGACACCTATCTTGCAGGAGTGAGTACTAAAAGGAAATCTGTTTTCCAGGAAAGGAATTCTAAATCTGCAGTAGCAGTTGGCTCGAAAGGAGGAAGAGTGACTTTCTCCAAGACAAAGTTAAGGTCCCAGGCAGGAGTTGAGTTCTCCAGGGTGGCCTTAAATTTTTTGCCCATCTGAGGAACTGCTTGAGCAGTGGGTGAGTGAAGAGGGGAGGCTCTGTGTTATAATGAGCTGAAATGGCTGAGGCATGGATTTTGATGGAGGAAAAAGACAAGCCCTTATGAAGCATCTCAGTCAAATATTGTAGAATCTGAGGTAAATTGGGCACTGCTGCGTTCATCCCTTGATATTGGTTCCAGGTACAAAATCTTTTCCATTTTGCAGCATAAGATTTTCTAGTACAAGGCTTCCTAGCCTCTAAAATGATATCCATCACTGATTTGTTGAGGGGTGGTAAAGGAGAGATTAGGAAATTAGCCAGGCTGCTAGGTTCAGGGTTTGCGGTTGAGGGTGCAGAATCTGTTTCTCCTGCTGAGACAAAAGGGAAGGAGTCTGAGGCAGGTGCCATGGGGCCAAGCGTAACAAAATGCGCAGGAGGGGATACCAGTGTTGTCATGGCCAGTATTGGTGCAATTAAGATCGTCCATGGCTTGTCCTGTTTTATCTTTAGTAGTACCTTGGAGAGCAGAGGCAGAGGAGGAAAAGCATAAACGGATCAGTTTTTCCAGCTGAAGGATAGAGCATCCAGTTTCCAAGCTAGTTTGCGGGGAACCCTTATGCAAAATTTGTCCAACTGATGGTTCTGGGGGGAGGCAAAGCGGTCTATATCTGGGATCACCCATTTGCTTGTCAACATGTTGAAAATCTTGGGTTCCAGTTTCCACTTGTGTGGGGTCCATGAGGTTTCTGCTTAGTCTGCCAGTGTATTTAGTTTTCCTGGCAGGAATTGAGCTTGTAGATTCACTTGGTAGCTCAAGGCTGAGTTCCACAATGCCATGGCTAGTCTGCAGAGGGGGTAAGAATGGGTATCTCCCTGCTTGTGTATGTACCACATGACCATGGTGTTGTCTGTCTTTAGCATTAGTTGTCCTGGAAGAATGTGGTCCTTGAAGGCTGTCGCAGCATTCTGTACAGCTAACATTTCCTTTTGATTTATGTGTAGGTGCATTTGACTTGGGTTCCATTTGCCCTGAATGCACTTCCCTGCCAGGTGAGCCCCCCCATGCAAAGTGTGATGCGTCTGTTGTCAAGGTATGGGCATCAGGGGGTAGTGTGAATGGTACTGCCTTGTTTTGGAGGCAGGCCTCTGCCCACCAAAGAAACTCTAGGCATAGGCAAGGTATGATAGGAATCATTGCTTCTAGATCCTGTGAATGTTGACACCAACTGAATAGCCCCCATGCTTAAGAGAGTGTACTTGATTTTGGGTCTCTGCTCACTGATTTGGGGATAGATCTGTTTGTTGTTGGTAAGGTGTGGAAGTGAAATCTGTATCCTTGGGACACTATTTTTAAAACCCATTTGTCTTGGGTAATGAGTTCCCAGGTTTTTGGCAAGCAGACAAATCTTTCCGCCTAAAGGAGCATTCAGTTGGGAAGTGCTTGGAAATTTTAAAAGCAAGTCATTGAGACAGTTTTCCATAGGGGGGAGTCTTACTACTCCCTGATTTGGGTGTGGAAACCCCCCACTGTTTAGTCTTGTGTGTCCCCTGGGACTGAAACCTGGGGTTTCTGCTGTGTCCAGGTTTGGCTTGAGAACACCTGGAAGGGGCTGGAAAGGACAAATTCTTAGAGGGCCAGTGCCTACTAAATCTAGGAGGCTGAACTTGTAAGAACTTTAACAGTTTGCATAGATTTAGCTTTATCTTTCATCTTTTTAAGAACTTCCTCAGCCTTGTTGCCAAACAGGTGGTCCTGATTTAAGGGAGCATCCAACAATTTAGCTTTAACATGATCAGGCAAAGATTGCTCTTTAAGCCAAGCATGCCTTCTGAGCACAGACCCAGTAACAGCAGCCCTGCAAGAGGCCTCAAATGAATCCAATCCGCACTGCAAAGTATGTTTTCCAACCTGTTTAGCAGAATGCAGTAAATCCTGTAATTCTTTATTTTCTGCATAGTCAGGAATCAACATCAGTTTCTGTTTAAGCAATCCAAAAACATGTTGCTGATACTTTAACATATGAAACTGGCAGTTTAAAGCCCTAATGGCCAAGGTTGCAGAAGTGTAAATCTTCTTACCCCATCTATTCAGCACCCTGGAGTCCCCGATTTTTAGAAGTAGAAGCCTTAATGCCCTTGGGCCCGTGTGAAATAGCCTCTGGATCCGCAATAGGATTTTTAAAAAGGAACTTGGGTGAATCAGGAACCCTGTAATATCAGTCAGGTTTTCTGGGAGCAACTAGATTCCAAAAAAGCATCAACAATGTCTAGTACAGGAAGAATAGCTAAAGGCCTACGCTGAGGCAAGAGTAAGAAATTCCTAAGCCTCTTTTCTGAATCAGAAAAATCCTGGCTTTCCCAGTGGACATGCTCCCTTAGAGTATGTAAGGTTTCACCAAAAGAAAAATCCTCTGGAGGGGAAGCAGAGGGAATAGAGTCCTCTGCATCAGAATCCTCATAAGTAGATTAAGGCAAATCCAGATCAGAATAATCAGAAAAAAACAGAATCCTGGTCAGAAGATTCATAAACAACTTCAGCCCTAGGCCTCAGAGGGGGGGGGGGTTCCCTGATTAGAGTTATAAGATCTTCAGACATTCTTATCATTTGTTTTTTTTTTTTTTTGGGCATAGAGGCCTGAGCATGCGGCCTGGTCATCATTTTTTTAGGAATGGTTCGAGGTTTAGGCCTAAATGAAGAAGGAGGCATCGAATTAATATGCAAGTCCATAGGCCTGAATACACCCTCAGAATCTGGTGCCTGCACAGCAGCTCCAGACCCATTCAAGGTAGAGACATCTGCGCGTTCCATAGTTGAAGCATCTCACGGCATACCGGACTCCGAATGAGTCTCAGTAGAGGCCTGCGAATCAGAAGTAGTGAGTATCAGGGGTGCAAAAGCATCTCACTGGGTACCGAACTGGCAACTGGCTTAGGAGATGCGTCGTCGGCAATTCTGGACCTCAGCAGCCTGTGTCTGTCTTTATCTTTGCGGGTTTTTTTGGAATCCCGGTAATCGGATGGCTAACCGACCTTTCTGGATAATTAAGCCGAGAACCAAAATATTGAGAGGCGAAAATATACAGACGGATAGTGCGCTGATTAAATAAAGCACAAAACTGACAGCAAGTTACGTCGTGGTCAGGGCCTAGGCAAGGAATACAGTACGAATAAAAATCTTTATGAGGTATTTGCTTTCCACAAGTAAAGCAATTATTAACTTTTACTGACATCGGTAAGGAGCAAGAAAAAGTTACCCTAACGGGGTACTTAGCTTTAGTTGAAGACTTCGGTTCTGAAACTCGAAAATGAACATTTCAGGAGTCGGCACTTGCGAATTGCTTCTGCTTCGGGCACCGCGCGGCAAGAAAGACTGATGTAATGGCGTCGGCTGCATGTTTTATACCCCTTACGAACTGACGTCATGGAAGAAGGGAGAGTAACCGACGCAGGACCCAAGACTTCCTTAATCAGGCCGACTGAGGGCAACCTGCCAGCAGATTACCCAAATGTAATGACTGCAACAGTGAAACACGAAGAACATCGTTGCGGTCCGGGCCTAAACAAGGAATGCAGTACGAATGAAAATCTTCATGAGCTATTTGCTTTCCACAAGAAATACAATTGTTAACTTTTACTGACATAGGTTTAGAGCAAGAAAAAGGATCCCCAACGGGGTATTTAGATTAGTTGAACACTTCGAATCTGAAACTCGAAAATGAAAATTTCAAGAGTGTGCCGACCGGCACTTGCAAACTGCTTCTGCTTCAGGCACCGCACGTCAAGAAAGACTGATGTAATGGCGTTGGCTGCATGCTTTATACCCCTAACTACCTGACGTCTTGGAAGATGAGACAGCAACTGACACAGAACCCAATACTTTGATAATCAGACCGACTTGACGGCTACTGCAAGCAGATAACCCAAATGTGATGACTGCAGCAGTGAAACACGAAGAACATCTTCTATTGGCCTGAAATTTCCAGAGATGTAACAGAATACTGCAGGACCTGTGAGCAGTGCCAAAAGGTAGGCAAGGCAGGAGGCAAGGTGAGAGCTCCTTTGATGCCTTTGCTTGTGATTGAGGAGCCATTTCAGAGGGTAGTTATGAATATTGTGGGTCCTCTGAGTACCCAAAGTTCCACAGGGAAAAAGTAAATCTTAGTCGTAGTGGATTATGCTACACAATACCCTGAGACAGTGGTTTTGTCCTCCATTCAGGCAGAGAAGGTGGCAAATGCTTTGTTAGAGATTTTCAGCAGGGTAAGTTTCTCAAAATAAATACCGACTGACAGAGGTGCCAATTTCATTTCAGACCTGCTGGCTTGTCTGTGGAAGCCCTGTGGGGTGAAGCACACGAAGACCACCCCCTACCATCCCCAGACTAATGGTCTTGTTGAGAGGTTGAACTCTACAATCAAGTCCATGCTACGGGCATTTGCAGATCAGTTTAAGAAAGAGTGGAACAAATATTTGCCTCATCAGTTGTTTGCTTACAGATAGGTTCCCCAGAAATCCACAGGTTTTTCACCCTTTGAGTTGCTTTATGGGCAATGGGTGAGGGGACCTCTAGATTTAATTCGAGATGAGTGGAAAGATGAGTGCAAGACTCAAGGATTTTGTTGTGGCATATGTCCTAAACCACAGCAGAAGGCTCAGGGAACTCATGGGCTTGGCCCAGGAGAACCTTGCAGAAGACCAAAAGAAAAAGGTGTGGTATGACAGGAATGCTAGAGAGTATGCTGTGGGGCAGCAGGTAATGGTTCTCATTCCTGTCAGACACAACAAGTTGCAAGCAGCTTGAGAGGGTCCATACAAGGTGGTAAGAAAGTTAAGTGATGTTAACTACATGGTGGAACTACTAGGCAGATGGCAGGGGCACAAATTGTACCATGTTAACATGATGAAACCTTACCATGATAGGGAGGCCCTTGTGCTGAGCATTTGCAGAGGACTGCAGGAGGAGTCTGAGGGAGATCTAGGGACTGATTATCTCAGTGACGCTCAAGCTGACACCTCAGTGGAAAAAGTAGCAATGTCCCAGCAGCTATCTCCTACCCATGTTCAAGAAATCCGAGCAGTGTTGCAGGAATTTGGGGACATGTTCACTGGGAAACCAGGGTGCACCCACCTGGGGCAGCACCAGGTGGACACAGGACCCCAATGGCCTATTAGGCAGGCCCCTTATAGAGTGCCAGAGAGAGTCAAACAGACTCTGAGGGAGGAGATACAGGAAATGTTGGCACTAGGAGTGGTTTAAGAGTCCAACAGTCCCTGGGCCTCCCCAGTGATGCTGGTGCCAAAGAAGGATGGCAGCACCAGGTTCTGTGTGGACTACAGGAAATTAAATAGTCACAGTCAGATGCTTACCCCATGCCTAGGACAGATGAAGCCCTAGAGCAGCTGGGTGGGGCTAAGTATCTTATTACAACCACTGATCTTACCAAGGGTTACTGGCAGGTGCCCTTGACACTCAGTGCTAGAGAGAAGTCAGCCTTTGTGACTCCTTTTGGCTTGTATAAGTTCACAAATATGCCATTTGGGCTGAAGAATGCCCCAGCGACTTTCCAGAGGCTGGTAGATCATATCCTGGCAGGAGCAGGAGGGTTTGCCCTAGCTTATCTAGATGATATTGCCATCTACAGCAATTCCTGGCCAGAGCACCTTCAGCATGTCAGGGAGGTGCTGGGCAGACTACAGAGGGCAGGGGTGACCGTTAAGCCAAGGAAATGTCAGGTGGGTATGGCAGAGGTCTCATACCTAGGACAGAGAGTGGGGAGTGGTAAGATGAGGCCAGAACCTGCCAAAGTGGAAGCCATTCAGGCATGGCCTGCACCTGTCACTAAAAAGCAGGTGAGGGCATTTTTAGGGACAGCAGGGTACTACAGAAAGTTCGTCCCCAGTTATAGTATCATAGCTGCTCCCCTCACAGACCTAACAAGGAAGAACAGGCCGGATAAGGTAGTGTGGACTCCAGCATGTGATCTGGCATTCCAGAAGCTTAAAGAAGCTTTGGGACGACCCCCCCCCGTGTTAGCCAGTCCAGATTACAGCAAATAATTTGTTGTGCAGGTGGATGCTTCAAACCATGGGGTGGGGGCTGTACTTAGCCAGATTTCTTCAGAGGGGGAAGAGCACCCAGTGGTTTATCTCAGTCATATGCTCCAACCCAGGGAGGAATGCTATGCAGCTGTAGAAAAGGAATGTCTAGCCATAGTGTGGGCATTGCAGAAACTTCAGCCTTATCTGTATGGAAGGAAATTCACTGTTATGACAGATCACAACCCCCTAATATGGTTAAACAGAGCCAGCCAGTAAAATGCCAAGTTGCTAAGATGGAGCCTAAGGTTGCAAGCATATATGTCAGTGCAGCACCACAGTGGGAGTAGCAATGCCAGTGTAGATGGGGTCTCAAGACAGGGAATGGGGTAGGTATACTCAGATAGACCTGACCCTCTCAAGCAGCGTTTCTCAAGGGTCACTTGAAAAACTAGCTTGAGTTCTCCAGGGGGGATGTGAAGACTGGTAGAGGTGGGTAAAGGCTGCCAGCCTAGTCAAACATAATTGGGTACATCATTCTGTACTTTGTAAATATGAATGTTGAAATACAGGCTTGTTTTCTTAAATGAAAGAATATGCTGTGAAATGTTGAACTTCAAAAAAATGTACCAACACTGCCCTCTGCTGTAAAGAAAGCTAAGACGAACATTTCATGTCTGTCCTTTGAAGTTAAAGATTCTGAATCATTCCGTCTGGGCTAACATTCTTTCTGTTGTTTTAACCAAGAGTTAGACTGCTAGATTTAAACATGCAAAGGTATTTTTATTGCTCTGGGTTCTGCCTAGGTGTAAAAAAATGCAGATGCAGTTTCGGTTGGCATGGGAACCCCAGGAAGTTGTGAAGAATGATGCAATGTTTATCAGAACTGCAATTTCAATTTAAACAGAGAGAACCAGAGATTAAGCATTTTTGTCTTGACCATCCAACTCACAACACTATCTATTGTCTTATGTAAGTTATCTTAGACTTGAGCTTTCTTTTAGAAATAGCTAGGAACTAGAAAAATTAGACTGTGTTTTTCTGTGATGATACTGTTATTTTAAGTATTTCTCTGTGATCTCTGAACTCTTGACTAGCACTGTGTAGTAAGAAGTATTACCTTGTGTTTTTACTATTTATTATTAAACATTTTAAAACCTTTCAACGGTGGCCGTTTTGTGTAGAGATAATGTAAGCTCTAGAGTACACTGCATATTTATAGAGTTTACTTTGCAAGTCACTCTAAAGAAGCCTTGAATGTTTAGTCACAACTACCAATTGGATAATAATATTGCACAGTAATAATTGGACACCCTTTTAAGGGCCTTTGAGTAGCTGATTAATATTAGTGGGTGGTGGCAAGTGGAACTACAGCATAGTCTGTGAGAAAGGGGCACAGCTGGAGAAACTGCGCTAGCCTTCCCCAGGAGTGTCCGCGTGGTTGTATAAACTCTTCTCAAAGTGTGTGTGTGTGTGTGCGCTACTTGGGCAGGGACACAAAGCAGTGGTTGGACAGAGAGGGTGCTAGAGGTTTTAGCTTGCCCACTAAGCTGAGATCTGGACCCTATAGCTGTGCCACTGAGGAGTCTTACTGGGGATCTGGAGAGCAAGGGAGCGACCAGCCCCAGACTGACTGTGATCTCTGTGTGCACTTAAAGGAAATTGCACTTTACTGTGTGTATTTGTTATCCTTTCCTCATATATGAGACGCCCTCTCTGGTGTTAGCGGTGAGGATTGAAGCTCCTTGATTGCTGGGCCAGGGCACAGGCATCACATAAGCAACTGGACTAGTATTCCACACAGGATTTGTTAACTGAAAGGCCACATCATGTGTATGCTCGAAACCTGGACACGAGAAAGCAGCCAACACTTGTATTAATAAAGATGCAATCCCACCAAGAGTTTGTGTTCATCCTGACAAAACTGTGGCAGAAGGGCAAAGTAGTAAAAGTAGGAGACAACAGTGTGTTTGTGGAAACTGACTATTCACTGTATACCAAGCAGAAGAGAAGCAAGTTTACTCTACCAATCAGGGAATGTCAGAAGTTGTCAAATTCAAACTGCTGTATCCAGCTATCTTCAGAATATTTTTCCTGGAGGATCAAAGTCATTTTTTAATGCAGAACAGGATAAGGAGGAAATTTAGAAGTTTGCCCAACAAAGAAAAAGCTTCAAGCAGATGGGGATTCTGCTTCTCATTCTTCTGATAATAAAGCTCATACAGAAGCTTTGCCAGCGAGAACTTTTCTGAAGTTCCAAAGGAAAATGCTTGAGCACAGCAAAAAACAGGAGTTTACCAGAAGAATCCCAAGTACCTTGGAAATGAAGTCAGAGTTTACCACAAAGTCCAAGCAATCAATACAATTCCACAGTTGAAGACAACCGACCCAAAAAAGAAATGAAACTGTCTTTAATGGACGTAACAAAGGTATACAACCAAACAGCAGTCAAAATTCGATCAAGCGCTTTTTCGCCTGGTTGGTACCAGGCTTTATCAAGATGTATACTAAAAAAACACATTGCTTTATATAGTCATTTACTGGTCATATGACTAGCAATTAATTATAACTACAGATTCAATTAATTGTATTCTTAAAGACATCTTGACATAGAATACTGTGTAGACCTTTATATCTTATTAAAAAACAATATTTACAAAAAATGTAATGTTTTAAAAACATGCCTATGCATAAAAATGAAAAATATATTCACATACTAATAAAGTATTACTAAAAAATTCTTATAGATTCATATTCAAGTGAAACGTCTTCAAAATAAAACGTGTTCAAACTAAACATACCTTTGAAATGAACCGGAGATGGAGATAAACAGGAAGACCACCAGCAACATAGAAATTAGTGAATAAATGTGAAATTACAATGCAATCCCTCACATTTGAGACATATGAAAGTACAAAAAACTGGGAAGAACGTACTTTTGTTGACTTTGAATAATTTCTGGGGGAATGAAAGGCTTTTTCCCCCACGTCATGTCATTAATGTTTGGATAGAGACTAAGAGGAAGGGAGGAGGATGGAAAAAAGTGACTGAAAGTAAAAATGTAAGTTAACAATTTCTATAAAACATTTCACAATATAAATTCCATGCTATATAGTAGAGCATTTCCAGATGCTTTTATGTGATAGAAAATTTCTTTCATTCTTTTTAGCATTACAAATTAGGCATTACAATACAAAAACAGAAAAAGGCTGGACAAAAACTTATTTAAGTTAATGGGCTGTAACTTTGGGTTGCTGGGGTAGGGGATGGAATGTAAAGCACACAGATTTTAATATATGTACAGCTGATATGTTTCCTCTTACTTTTGCATAGATCAATATCTGGATTAAGACCTTCGGCTTAAGTTTTAAGTGGAAACAAGTAAATAAGAGAACAATGAATGCAATGAAAAATTTTCCTTTAGCAGTAAATGTTCAGCATGTCTTTAGAACCCTGCAGCTGGGGGCTACATTTTTTTCTTATGTTTTCATGCAGACATTCTGACAACAGGGCAATAAAAATCCAGAAAACTGGTTGCTTTAAGGTCAGAAAAGGAAGTTATGTACTTACCATAAAGTTCCATCTGTGTTGTCCATCTTCATTTATCCTTGATATACAGGTTTGGTTCCTAGCATCGGAACTGACTCGGCCATTACTACAGCCCGCTAGAACCAAAAACTCTCAAAAGCTTAAGTCCTATCCATAATCCTCCTTTCAAAATTACCTCAGATCAAGTTTGCAGATAGAAAAAAGACAAAGCATAATCCTAAAAAGCCCTTTAGAGACCATATCTCAAGTCGGACATGAAAAAATGTACAACTAGGACCATAATTCGTTCCACCAAAATCCTGACTGGAAGGGGGTGGGGAGTCGAAGATAAATTCCTTTATCTGAACAATTTTGTAAATACTATTCTTTGATATGTAAATATCAGTAATTGTATTTCTTATCTACTGTATATATTCTGTCCATATTTTGCTGCGTTTTCTATATTGTAATGTTTGCTATTGTTGAAGCTTTTCTCCCCAGGCCTCCACTGAAAATGGGCTCTCCAGGCCTAGTGGACTTCCCCGGTCATCAAACTGGAAATAAATTAAAATGAAGATGGACAACACAGATGAAACATTATGGTTAGTACAGAACTTCTTTACCTGATGTTGTTAATCATTTTATCCTTGACATATGGGACAGAGTCCCCACCTACCTTAGATCTTGGAAGGCTCACGAAGAATGTTCTTGAGCACCATACAACTAAATGGCTTTCTTCCCCTAGAGACCAAATCCAATTTGTAATGAGTAATAAAGGTATGTGGGGTAGCCAGTGTTGCTGCTGGGCAAATATCGTCCATGGAAGCCTTAGAATGAAAACCTGCTGAAGCAGCCACAACTCTATCAGTGTGTGCCTTAACAGGCCCCGGTAATTCAACATTTCCCTTGTTGTAAATGAAGGAAATAAAATCTTTTAGCCATCTAGATAAGGTGACCTTGGTGACTGGATCTTTCAACCATCTAGGTAAGGTTACCTAGGTGACTGGCTTGCCTCCTCTTGTACTTGATAATGAAATAAAAAGCTGGTCAGACTATGTCTTTTGTTCTATGAAGACAGAAAAGCAGCTGTTTATGAACACCTAAGAAATGCAGGCAGTATTCACCTTTGTTTGAAAAATTGTAAAATTACTGGTACATCAATTGCCTGGTTTTATTTGTTTCCTAGACCATTTTTGGTCAAAAGGAAAAGTTTGTTCTCAAGGAAACCAGGTCTTTTTACAATATCAGATATGGTGGTTTGCAAGATAAAGCTCGAATCTCTGAAGTACTTCTGGCAGAGGTAATCATTACCAGAAATTAAGTCTTACAAGATAAGAATTTCAAATTGCTGTTGGCAGCGGTCTCAAAGGAGGATTGCACTACTGACTGTAAAATCAAGTTTAGGTTTCAAGGTATAGCTGGATCGTTATACAGAGGTTTTAACATTGAGGTGCCTTTTAAAAATCTTTTGCAAAGTTTGAGAAATTAATAAATATTCTTCAAACCCATTATGAAAATATGAAACAGCTGCTAGTTGCACTTTGATAGCAGATGAAGATGCCCCTGCTTGAAAAAGCAAAGCAAAAAAAATGCCAAGATTCTATCAATAGGAGCAGAGAAGGGGGTCCATGTTATTAATCACAAGCCCAGCAAGAGAACTTTTTCCATTAGCTTTAATAGAGTTTCCTGGTAGAAGGCTTATAAGGAAGCTAAAATAATTCTACAAACTGGGTAGGAAAGTTTGTTATGGCTGGCAATCAATGGAATTTCAGAAACTAAGGTGTGAGCTTGAGGTTTTGAAAGTTCGGGTGAACTAATCCCTCTGGATGGGATGGGAGACCTGGCTCTGGGTCCACAGTCCACGGTCACTGAATCAGATAAGGCCAAAAGAAGGGGAACAAAATCTGTTGAGGCAAGAAGGAAGCAATGAGAATTACCTTGCTCTTCAACCTGATCGCCTTATTTAGAAATTGAGGAATTAATCTAACTGGTGGAAACGCATATAGAAGTTCGGAGGCCCAATTGTGCAGGAGAGCGTCTCTCAATGGATCCACCAGAAGGGGGTAAACAAGGCTAAGTAGCTGCTGCACTTGTTGTTCCGAGATAATGCAAATAAGGTCACAGCAAGGCTGGTGCCGTTGATGAAAAAATCTTTTCCACCACTTGGGGATTGAGTCACCACTCATGAAGCAAAAGAATGCATTTGCTCAGTTTGTCTGCTATCACACTCGAACTTCCCTGGAATATGCGTTGCTATCACAAAGCAGTTGGAAGAGATCGCCCAGTGCCAATCTCGGACAGCTTCTTGACAAAGAGGGTAAGACTTGGTTCCTCCCGGTTTGTTGATGTACTAATCTACTGACATATTGTCTGTTTGAATTGCAATTGCTCCTCAAGGGAGAGCAGTTTGAAAGGCCTGTAAAGCTAAAAACACTGCCCTCAGCTCCAGGACATTGATACGCAACTTGGCGTCTAAGGTGGACCAAGTGCCTTGGACAGTCTTTACCAGATAATGCCTCCCACCCTACCTGGGAGGTGTGCGTGGTCACTATGGCTTGACGTTGACAGGGCAAAAGGGCAGCCCAAGAGAACTTCATTTGAATGAATCCACCAAACTAGGTCTTTCTTGCAAGAGTTGGCAATCAAGATCTGATCTGACATTGGTTGATGCAGTATGGACCACTGGGATGCAAGAAGCCACTAAAGAATTCTCATGTGAAATCTTGCCAAGGGAAAGTACAGTTGTGTACACTTACCATAAATGCAGATGTTTGTGTGTATTCCCTGTTGCAGTCAGTACATTTGGGTTACCTGCCTGTAGGCAGCCCTCAGCCGGCCTGAATACCAGAGTCTTGAATTCCTGCGTCAGATGCTGCCTCCTCTTCCATGACTTCAGGTCGTCAGGGGTATAAAATATGCAGCCGGCGCCATTACATCAGTTTTTCTTGCCCCAAATGTCAGGTGCCCCCACAATGGGAAGCAATTATATGTTATGTTACACCTCCATCAAAAAGCAAATACACCAGAAAGTTTAAATACACCAAACAAGAAGAAAGGTATAGCCAAGAGAAGTCAGGGGGCTGGAGGGAGAGTAACCAGGACTGCAACAGTGAATACACTCTAACATCTACACTTATGGTAAGTGTACACAACTATACTATGTTTTCTTGTTTCACTGCTGCAGTCATTACATTTGGGTAGATTCCCAAAGCTAAGTCATGGAGGACGAAGTTAGAGAGCATTAGGACCAGCTATTAAGCCCTGCAAGACTGCAGTGGCAAAACCAGCTCTGGATTTAGAAAACAAAGGCAAGTGGTAATGCTTGGTGAAGGTATGTACAGAGATCCAGGTAGCAGCTTCTAGGATGTCCCTGGTAGGGACATCTCTGAGAAAAGCTGTAGAGGTAGATGCAGCGCTGGTGTAACGTGATCTTAAATCCCTGAGGGGTAGGTTTTCCACGTTGCTTACAGCAGAAAAGAATGCAATGGCCTATCCACTTAGAAATGGTTTGCTTTGAAATGGGCTTCCCCTCTGCCCCTTCAGCAAAGGCAACTAGCAGCTGTTAAGTTTTTCTGAGAGGTTTAGTCCTGTCCAAATAAAATCTTAGCTGTCTGTGCACATCCAAAAAGTGCAGTATTCGTTCTCCTTTGTTCTGTGGTTCATAGATTATAACAAGCATAACTGCCCTTGTGAGCATTTCAAGCCCTTTCATTTTCCCCATGTGAGAATCAAACCCTGCAACTTGCGCCTGTAAGGTAAACACCTTAACCATTATACCATCTTCCCACCCACAGTCAAGAGATGTCAAGGGGCTGGAGGGAGAAAAAGGTAGGCAAAAGAATTGACTGATTAAGGGCCACACTGGATATCACCTTGGGCATAAAGGAAGGATTGGTCCTGAGGGACACCCTGTCAAGCAGGGAAGATGATAAAGGGCTCCACTGCCATGAGTGCCTGAAGTTCAGACACTTTTTGCTGAAATGATGGTTAGAAGGAAAGCAGTTTTCCAAGAAAGGAATTTCAACTCTGCAGTTGCAGCTGGCTCAAAAGGAGGTAGTGTGAGTTTTACTAACAATAAGTCAAGGTCCCAGGCTGGGGTAGGGGCTCTCCTGGGTGGCCTTAAATTTTTGGCCCCTCTGAGGAATTGATTCAGCAGGGGGTGAGAGAAGAGGGGTGGCTCAGTATTATAATGTGCAGAAATGGCAGAGGCATGAATTTTAATTGATGAGAAGGAAAGGCCCTTGTGGAGCATCTCCGTTAAGTATTGAAGGATATGCGGTAAGCTGGGGACTGTTGTGCCCATCCCTTGAGTCTGGCTCCAGGCACAGTATCTTTTCCACTTTTCACCATATGATTTTCTAGTACTAGGCCTCCTAGCCTCCAGAATGACATTTAGCACCTGCTTACCGAGTGATGCTAGTGGAGAGCTGAGGGAATTAGCCAGGCTGCAAGTTTCAGGGTTTGAAGCTGGGGTGCAGAATAGTACAGCTGTGTACACTTACCATAAATGTAGATGTTCAAGTGCATTCACTGTTGCAGTCATTACATTTGGGTAATCTGCTGGCAGGCTGCCCTCAGTTGGCCTGATTAACAAAGTCTTGGGTCCTGCGTCGGTTGCTGTCCCTTCTTCCATGATGTCAGGGGTATAAAACATGCAGCAGATGCCATTACATCAGTTTTTCTTGCCCCAGATGTCAGGTGGCCTCAAATGAGGAGCAAAAAAAAAAAAAAATATATATATATATATATATATATATATATATATATATATATATATATATATATACACACACACACACATATATATATATATATATATATATATATATATACACACACACACACACACACATATATATATATATATATATATATATATATATATATATGTATATATATATATGTATATATACGCACACATACATATGTATACAAGTTAAAACACAAAAAAATATACCTCCAAACAAAACGGAGGGGAAAAACCATAGACTGATAGGTTTTTCCAGCTGAATGATAGAGCATCCACTTTCCAAGCATTTTTGTGATGAATTCTTGTACAGAATTTTTCCAACTGACAGTTCTGGGGTGAGGCAATAAGATCTACGTCTGGACTCCCCCATTTGCATGTCAACATGCTGAAAACTTGTGGTTCCACTTTGCATTCGTGTGGGTCCAGAAGATTTCTGCTTAGTTCGTCTGCCAGAGTATTTAGCTTTCCTGGCAGGAATTCAGCTTCTAGTTGTATTTGGTAGGTTAAGGCCGTGTTCCACAATGCCATGGCTAGTCGGCAAAGGGGGTAGGAATGGGTACCCCCCTGCTTGTTTATGTACCACATAACTGTGGTGTTGTCTGTCTTTATCATTAGTGATACTGGATGAAGGTAGTCCTTGAATGCTGTCAGTGCATTCTGTACAGCTAGCATCTCTTTCTGATTGATATGTAGGTGCATTTGATTTGGGCTCCATTTGCCCTGAATGCACTTTCCTGCCAGATGAGCCCCCAAGCATAGTCTGATGCGTCTGTAGTTAGGGTTTGGGCGGCAGGGGGTGGAGTGAATGGCAGTCCCTTGTTTTGGTGGCAGGCCTCTGCCCACCATAGGAACTCTAGTTGCAGGCAAGGTAGGATAGGAATCATTATTTCCAGGCTGTGAATGTTGACTCCATAACCTTTTTAAGTACCACTGAAGTTTCCTCATATGCAGTCTTGCATATGGAATTAGAAGAATGCAGGAGGCCATGAACCCAAGGCTTGCAGAATTTGTCTTGCAGATAGCAGAGTTTTTGTGGCCACCTGTTTGAAGTAAGTCACCAATTGAATTTACTTTTCTGGCGTAAGGTAAGTCATCTGGGCAGTTGTATTCAAGCTTGCACCCAGGAATGTAATTTTTTGAGTGGGTACCAGCTGTGACTTCTTTTCGTTTGTGTGTACCCTAGACAATTTAGAACCCTTTTTACAAATGCCAGATGCTTAAGAAGAATGTCCTTGTTTTCTGCCTGAATTAGACAATCGTCCAGGTATGGATATATTTGAATATTTCTTTGCCGGCAAAACGCAATTACTGGAGTCAGGCACTTTGTGAAGACCCTGGCCGCAGTACATAAGCCGAAGGGCAGTGTAGAGAAAGTACAGTTTTGTACCTACCATAAATGTACATGTTCGAGTGCTAATACAGCTGCAGTCATAACAGATGGGTTCTCCTGCCATCAGGCGGGTCCTCGGTCGGCCAAATTCCAAAGTCTAGGTCCGGCGTCGGTTGTCGTCGCTTCTTCCCTGACGTCAGTGCGACAGGGGTATAAAAGAACCAGTCGACGCCATTTTCTTCAGTTTTTCTTGCCCCAGATGTCAAGTGCCCCCAGAAGGAAGGCAATACATAAAATAATGTAATAATGCAATGCAATATAATAAAAAAACAGTAGTTGCAAGCAAATACACCATAAAAGAATACCCCTAGAGGGGAAGGAGGGAGGGAAACCTGGACTGCAGCTGTATTAGCACTCGAACATCTACATTTATGGTAGGTACAAAACTGTACTATGTTCATCGTGCATACAGCTGCAGTCATAACAGATGGGTAGAATCCCAAAGCTAAGAAAGGGGTGGTAGGCACTAGGTGGAACTAGGAGGAGCCAAAATGCCCTGCAAGACTGCAGTGGCAAAGCCTGCTCTAGATTTGGAGTATAAAGGTAGGTGGTAGTGCTTAGAGAAGGTATGCACAGAACTCCAAGTGGCTGCTTCCAAAATATCCTTGGTAGGTACTCCTCTGAGGAAGGCTGCAGAGGTGGCTGTGGCCCTGGTGGAATGGGGTCTAATGCCTGTAGGTACAGTTTTGCCATGAAAAGAATAGCAAAAGCGTATGCAGTGGGCTATCCATTTTGAGATTGTCTGTTTGGAAATTGGCTTTCTTAGAACTCCTGCCGCATAGGCCACAAACAGCTGTTCTGATTTTCTGAAAGGCTTTGTTCTGTCCAAATAATAGCGCAGTTGCCTGTGGATGTCCAAGGAATGTAGTAATCTCTCCCCTTTGTTTTGAGGATTAGGATAAAAACTAGGTAAATGTATGGCCTGATTTAAAGCTACTCTGGATACCACTTTAGGCATAAAGGACGGGTTGGTTCGTAAGGAAACTCTGTCCTGATGGAAGATGATAAAAGGCTGGACAGCCATGAGAGCCTGTAGTTCTGAAACTCTACGAGCTGAAGTGATAGCCAGAAGGAACGCTGTTTTCCAGGATAAATATTGCAAATCTGATGAGGCAGCTGGCTCAAAAGGAGGCAAGGTCAGTTTTTCCAGAATGAAATTAAGATCCCAAACAGGTATTGGGTTTCCGTGGAGGTCTTAAATTCTTAGCCCCTCTGAGGAACGGTCTTAATAGAGGGTGAGAGAATAAAGGTGGATCAGTGTTGTATTCTGCAGAAATGGCTGAGGCATGGATTTTGATGGAGGAGAACGAAAGTCCACTGCTTAGCAGTTCAGCCAAATATTGTAGTATTTGAGGTAAATTCAGTTTTCCAGGGTTCTGGCCCTTTTTCTCATTCCAGATACAAAAACATTTCCATTTGGCAGAGTAAGCTTTTCTAGTTGATGGCCTTCTGGCCTCCAAAATGACATCCTGCATCTCCTTGGAAAGTAGGGCCTGCTGTGATGCTAAGGAATCTTCCATGCGGCTAGATTGAGTGTTTTTAGCTGACTGTGAAGAGTTTTGAAGCTGTGCCGAGTCAGAAGAAGAGGCATTAGAGGCAGGGTCCATGGTGGGGAATGAGTCAGGCTCCTCAGGAGTGGGTACCAGTGTTGCCTTGGCCAGTCCGGAGCAATGAGGATCATCTTTGGTCTGTCTGCTCTGGTCTTCGATAGGACTTTGGGCAGCAGAGGAAGAGGCGGGAAGGCATAAACTGTCATTGATGTCCAACTGAAAGAGAGAGCGTCCACTCTCCAGGTCTTTGGATGGAAGATTCTTGAGCAGAATTTTGTCAATTGATGATTTTTGAGGGGGGCAAAGAGATCCATGTCTGGCCTTCCCTATTCTTGGATTATTTCTGTAAAAACTTTTGGATGCAACTTCTATTCGTGTGGATCTGTCATATTCCTGCTTAGGTTGTCTGCCAGTGTGTTTTCCTTGCCTGGCAAGTACTGTGCTTGTAGTTCCATTTTAAGTCCATGGCCATGTTCCAAAGTGACATGGCCAGTCTGCATAGGGGGTAAGAATGTGTTCCTCCCTGCTTGTTTATGTACCACATAACTGTGGTGTTGTCCGTTCTTATCAATAGTTGACCTGGTTGTAGAAGGTCCTTGAAAGCTATAATAGCATTTATTACTGCTAGCATTTCTTTTTGATTGATGTGAAGGTGCTTTTCTTTTTGGGACCATTTGCCCTGAATGCACCGGTCTGTCATGTGCACCCCCCCAGGCGTAGTCCGAGGCGTCTGTTGTGATGACTTGATTTGCTTGAGGCTTGCTGAATGGAAGACCTGTGTTTGTTTGACATGCTTGAGCCAACCACAGAAATTCCTTTTGCAGACATGGAATTAGTGGTATTATTGTTTCCAAACTGTGGCTGTGTTGAGACCATATGTTTCTTTGGTACCATTGTAGTTTTCTCATATGCAGCTTTGCACATGGGATTAGTAAGATGCAAGATGCCATGAATCCTAGAGCCTGCAGGATTTTCCTTGCAGTCAGCCTGGTGCAATTTGCCAGTGTTCTGAAATATTGAATTAGTTGCCCCTGCTTCTCTGGCATGAGGTAGGCCATCTGGGTGTGTGTGTCCAAATAGGCACCCAGGAAAATTATCTTCCGAGAGGGTATTAGCCTTGATTTCTCTCTGTTGACTGTGTATCCCAGAGAGTTTAATAACATTATTACATAAGCCAGATGTTTCAGAAGAATGTGCTTGCTGTCTGCTTGGATCAGGCAGTCATCCAAATAAGGGTATATTTGTATCCCTTGAAGTCTGCAGTAGGCAATTACTGATGCCAGGCATTTCGTGAATACTCTGGGCGCAGTAGATAAGCCAAAGGGCAATGCAGAGAATTGATAATGGGTTGAACCTGCAAGAAATCTGAGGTATCTTCTGCAATTTTGTCTGATTGGGACATGCAGGTATGCCTCCTTCAGGTCCAATGTTACCAGCCAAGACTCCTTGCCCAGCATGGGAAGAAGTTGCTGTAGAGTGAGCATCTTGAATTTTGGTACGAGTAGGAATGTGTTTAGGATGGAAAGATCCAAAATAGGTCTCCAATCTTTTCCCTTCCTTGGCACCAGAAATAGCCTGGAATAAAAGCCTTGACCTTGTTCGTGTGTAGGTACCTCTTGAATAACTTTCATATTTATAAGATCTGAAATTTGCTTTTGTGCCTCTGCCCTTTGTGTCAGGTTTGGCATGCCTCTCATTTTTGGAAGGGCATGAAAATAGAATTTGTAGCCTCTGTTTATAATGTCCAGGATCCATTTGTCCTTTGTGACAACATGCCAATTTTTTGAAAATAGTGCCAGCTTTCCTCCTAAGGGGGCTGCCATTTGAGACCTGGTTGGCATGCAAAGGGGAAAGTCATTGGGTTTGCTTTCTGAAAGATTGCAAGTTGTCCTCACCACCTCTTTGTGTAGGAGCTTGCCATTGTCTGCCTCTGTACGATCCTTGTGATTGTCCTCTGCCCCTCGGGCGCCTGTATCTGCCTCTTTGGGGTCTGTCTGTGGCAGGAAAGGACCAGTTTTTGGAAGGCCAATTTCTACTAAAACGTGGGGGTTGAACCTGTAGAAATTCTTTCACAGTTTACATTGATTTAGCCTTTTCCTCCATTTTCCGTAATACTTCCTCAGCATTTGCTCCAAATAGTACATCCTTTTGAAGAGGGGCGTCTAGTAATTTAGCTTTGACATGATCAGGCAAGGCTTGTTCCTTGAGCCAGGCATGCCTACGTATGACTGTGCCTGTAACAGCAGCTCTACATGAGGCCTCTAGAGCATCAAAACCACATTGTGAGGTATGTTTACCCACTTGTTCTGCACTATGCATCAAATCCTGCAACTCCTTCAAGTCTGGTTGTTCAGGTTGTGACATTTTACTTTTCAATTGAGATAACAGAAACTGTTGGTATTTTAGCATATGAAACTGACAGTTTAAGGCCCTCATGGATAAGGTAGCCGAGGTATATACCTTTTTTCCCCACCTTTCTAAGGATCTGGAATCTCTCTCAGAAGGCAATGGATTTTTGGCAATGGAGGCCTTAACTCCCTTGGGCCCCTGTGAAATGGTTTCTAGGTCAGCAGCATGGCTTTTGTATAGAAATTGGTGTGAGTCAGGAACCCTGTAGTACCTGTCAGGCTTAACTGGAGCTGGAGGTAGAGAGTCCGGGTTAAGGCAGGCCTCCGAGTAAACATCATCTAGGATGTCCAAGACAGGAGGTATAGCCAGAGGCCTGTGCTGGGGTAACAAAAGAAATTCCCTGAGCCTTTTCTTGGAATCTGAATAATCCTGGCCTTCCCAGTGGAAGTGTTCCCTTAAGGTATGCAAAGTTTCCCCAAATGAGTAATCCTCGGGGGGGGGGGGGGGGATACAGAAGGAATAGACTCCTCTGCATCAGAGTCTTCAAAAGGGGAGTAAGACTGTTCCTGATCATCAGAGTGTTCTGAAATAATGGAGCCCTGATCAGAGGAGGGGGAATCTTCCTCCACTCTGGGCCTTTTGTCCGGTGGAGGCTGAGAACCTCTGATTAGAGTAATTAAATCCTCAGCCATTTTAAGCATCTGTTTCTTAGGCATGGGGCCTGGAGATGGGCCTTGCGTAGCTGGTCTCTTAGGGTGCATGGTTGCTTTAGACTTGGTGAAAGCCTTGATGGCGAAAGAAGAGGAAGGTCTGAAGACACCTTGAGTGGAGGTGGACCTGTCCACATTCTGTGTTTCAACGCCAAGAGTGGCTCCGGTATCTGTAGTCGGGGTGTGGGCCAAGGAGCCTGCGACCTCGGGTACAGGAGACACCGCCAAAGATGTGTCGGTAATCAGGGGCTGCTTAGGCGCCTCACTGAGAACCGGACCACGTGTAGTCGGCTTTAATGTGGTGTCGGTAGAGGCCGCGGACCTAGAGTGTCGGTCCTTGTCTTTGCGTTTTTTTAGACAAAACCGGAGTCGGAGTATCCGACGACATAGTATAGTTAAATGCTTTCCCAAAAAAATGCTGGGCGAACTCCGCCCGACGCTTAATAGTGCGTTTGTTGAATGTAGCACAAAAGCGACAGACCGAGACGTCGTGGTCTGGGCCTAAGCAAGGAATACAGAGGGAATGGAAATCCTTATGCGGTATTTGCTTCCCACAAGAAATACAATTATTAACTTTGTCTGACATCGGTCTGAGGCAAGAAAAGTTTCCCCAACGGGGTACTTAGCTTTTAAGAAGACTTCGGTTTCCAAATTTTCGTAATCTCAGGAGCTGGCCGACCGGCACTTGCGAACTGCTTCTGCTTCGGGCACCGCGCGGCATGAAAGACTGAAGAAAATGGCGTCGGCTGGTTCTTTTATACCCCTGCCGCACTGACGTCAGGGAAGATGCGACGACAACCGACGCCGGACCTAGACTTTGGAATTCGGCCGACCGAAGACCCGCCTGACGGCAGGAGAACCCATCTGTTATGACTGCAGCTGTATGCACGATGAACATCTGGTAATGCAAGTAGCCTGCTTTGAAGCGGAGGTATCTTCTGCAAGATTCCCTGACTGGGATATGCAGGTAAGCCTCTTTTAAGTCTAGAGTTACCAACCAGGCATCTTTGCCTAGCATAGGTAGTAACTGTTGAGTCAGCATCTTGAATTTTGGAATGTCCAGAAATGTGTTTAGAGTGGATAAGTCCAGAATTGGACGCCATGATTTGTCTTTTCTAGGTAACAGGAAAGGTTTTGAATAGAAACCTTGTCCCTTTTCCTCTTCTGGTACTGGTTGAATACCCCCCATGTTCATGAAGGACAGAACTCGTTTCAGGGCCTCTGCCCACTGATTTGGGGGCAAATCTGGCCATCCGTTTGGGATTGGCAATGTGTGGAAATGAAATCTGTATCCCTGGGATACTATATTTAAAACCCATTTATCCTGGGTAATAAGTTGCCAGTTTTGTGCATGAAGTGCCAGCTTTCCCCCCAAAGGGGCAGCCAAAAGGTAAGTGCTTGGTGATTGTAGAGGGACGTCACTCAGATTGTTTACCATAAGAAGGTGCCTTGTTGTTTACAGATTTGGAGGTGGAGGCACCCCATTGTTTTGTTCTAAAAGTTTCTTGTGACTGAAACCTGGAGCCTTTGGAATGTCTGGATTTTACTTGAGCGGCTCTCGAAAGGAATGGAAAGGACCTTTTCTTAAGTAGGCCAGTATCTACTAAATCTTGGAGGTTGCACTTGTAAGAAATCTTTCACAGTTTGCATAGATTTAACTTTATCTTTCATCTTTTTAAACACTTCTTCAGCCTTATTACCAAAGAGATGGTCCTGTTGTAAAGGAGCATCCAACAATTTTGCTTTAACATGGTCAGGCAGAGTTTGCTCTTTGAGCCAAGCATGCCTTCTTAGCACAGATCCAGTTACAGCAGCCCTGCAAGAGGCCTCCAAGGAATCAAAACCACATTGCAAAGTATGTTTTCCAACTTGTTCAGCTGAATGTAATAAATCCTGCAAATCTTTATTTTCCACACAGAGATTAACATAATTTTCTGTATAAGCAGTCCCATGATATGCTGTTGATATTTAAGCATATGACATTGACAGTTTAAAGCCCTGATTGCCAAGGTTGCAGACATGTAAACTTTCTTACCCCATCTATCCAGCGCCCTGGAATCTCTATCAGAAGGGGTAGGATTTTTAGCAGTGGAGGCCTTAATGCCCTTGGGACCCTGAGAAATGGTTTCAGGATCAGCAGTAGGATTTTTGAAAAGGAACTTGTGGGAAACAGGAACCCTGTAGTATCTGTCTGGCTTACTAGGAGCCGGAGGCAGAGAATCAGGAGCCATACTAGATTCTGAAAAAACATCAACAATGTCTAGAACAGGAGGTATAGCCAAAGGCCTATGCTGAGGAATTAGAAGAAAATCCCTAAGTCTCTTTTTAGATTCAGAGAAATCCTGACTTTCCCAGTGAAAATGTTCCCTTAAGGTATGTAAAGTTTCTCCAAGAGAGAAATCCTCAGGGGGAGAAGCAGAAGGAATGGAATCTTCTGCATCAGAGTCCTCATAAGTAGGTATAGATAAATCCTGTTTAGTACAAGAATCAGAAGAAATAGAATCCTGATCAGAAGATTCATAATCAATCTCTTGCCTAGGCCTCTTAGAAGGAGGGGGTTGGCTACCCCTGATCAAGGTAATTAAATCTTCAGCCATTTTGATCATTTGTTTTTTAGGCATAGGGGACTGCACATGTGGCCCAGGCGTCAGTTTTTTAGACACAGATTTTGGCCTTAGTTTTGAAGATGGCATCGGTCTAATGTACAAATCTGTAGGCCTGAAAACACCCTTAGAAGCTGGTGCCTGCTCAGCGGCTCTGTAACCATCTAAAGTAGAGACATCCGCGGGTTCCATAATTGAAGCATCTCGCGGCATACCAGACTCCGAATGGGTCTCAGTAGAGGCCTGCGAATCAGAAGGAGAAGGTATCAGGGGCTGCGAAAGCACCTCACTGAGTACCGGCGAACTGGCGACTGGCTTAGGAGAAGTGTCGTCAATTTTGGACCTCGACGGTCTCTGTCTGTCTTTTTCTTTGCGTTTTTTAGGTATTCCGGTAGTCGGATTGCTAACCAACTACATTTCTGGACAGTTAAATCATGAGCCAAAATATTTGGAAGCAAAAATATACAGACGTTTAATACTGCGTTGATTAAATTTAGCATAAAACCGCCAGCAAGGTACGTTGTGGTCAGGGCCTAGGCAAGGAACACAGTACAAATAAAAATCCTTATGAGGTATTTGTTTCCCACAAGTAATGCAATTATTAACTTTTACTGACATTGTTAAGGAGCAAGAAAAAATTTTCCCAATGGTGTATTAGCTTTTAGTTGAAGACTTCAGTTCTGAAAGTCAAAAACAAAAATTTAAGCAGTCGGCAGACCAGGACTTGCGAACTGCTTCTGCTTCGGGCACCGCGTGGCAAGAAAGACTGATGTAATGGCGTCGGCTGCATGTTTTATACCCCTGACGACCTGACATCATAGAAGGGGCAGCAACCGACGAAGGACCCAAGATTTTGTTAATCAAGCCGACTGAGGGCAACCTGCCAGCAGATTACCCAAATGTAATGACTGCAACAGTGAAACACTAAGAACTTCATCCCCAACCATGACTCAGGACGCCCACTCCACCTATCTGGACTTACTTGAATCCATCAAGATTAAACCCTCTACCCTGACACTGGGTGACTAACTAGCCAACCATAGAGTGGAAGACCTATTCCAGCCCAAACATGAACACCCAGAAATTCCTCGACTTTGTCTATGTCAATGCACTAGATCAGCTGGTAGACACCCCTACAGGAGGTGAAAACATCCTGGACCTGGTCCTAAAAACACATGAGTAGCCACTGTAGCATCCCCGACAGTGTCATCCTCCTTTGTTAGATCAGACCATACAGTGATCACTTTTGAAGTCACCATCTTCCCTGATCTAGCCCCGCCCCCCTGGTCAGGGTTCAAACAAACTTTCCCAAAGCTGACTACAATCACCTCAGAGCAGGTATAAGCAGCTTCACAGCCAACGTCCCTTAGTTGGAAGTAGCACTAATGTCCAAGCCTACAAAAAAAAAACTATACAAGCATCTAGAGAGCTGTATGGACTCCACAATACCTGAGAGGACCAAATCATCTTCCTCAATGAAGAGTAAACCTGTCTGGTGGACAGCAGCAATAAACAAACTATATAATAAAAGGAAAAAAATTGCTGTCCAAGACCAAGAAGGAGCAGGTGCCAAGTTGAAAGCAATTTCTCCTTTGTCTGAGCAAGCAAATAAGGTCACTGGTGAAATCCTCTAAGCCTGAGTCCAAATTGGCCAACTCCACTGAAGACGATCACAAGACCTTCTTCACATATGTCCGCAATCTCAAAAGTAACACCAGAATCTGCTCTGAACTGGTGGTCAATACTACCACATACACAAACGCTATAGATATATCCAACTTGCTGGCCGACAGGTTCAGTGAAAATGTCATCTCACTGTCCACCCCATCAGTAAACCAGGACATCCCCAGCACCTGTACCCCTCCCCTCATCATTGGGAAGCAGGTCTTTAATACCCTCTCAAAGGCAAAAATACAGCTGCCATGTACCCGATAACATCCCCGGCTGTATCCTACATGAACTCGGGCATAAGCTCTCAGCGCCATTAGGCACCCTATTCAGCCAAATTCTGAGCACCAGCTTCGTCCCAGCTGAATGGAGGACAGCTACTGTCATCTCTCTACACAAAGGTGGAGTGTCCACTGACACAGGCAAATACAGGCTCATCAGCCTAACTAGCCTGATCTGTAAGGCCATGGAACACATTATCATGGACCTTATAAACAAGGACATTAGCAACCTCCAAATGTTTGAACCCACAAAGTGTGATTTTGTCAAAGGGAGATCATGCCTGTTAAACTTGGCTGACTTCTTTGAAACAGTCACCAAAGCCATGGACGAGGGGAGAGAGTGCACACCGCCTACCTTGATTTAGCCACAGCCTTCAACACTATTCCTCACTCGGGTATAATAAATTCTCCCATACGTTACCAGATGGGTAGCTAACTGGCTCACTCAGTCAAAACAGGGGTACCCACGTCTAGTAGTAGTAGACCCATAATGAGCAATGCAACTCAAGGATCAGTCTTGAAGGATCTACTGTTTGAGATGTACTTTTCTGAGGTGCAAACCAAAACCAGTGGTCTGCGGCTGACCAAGTTTGCAGATGACTGCAAGCTGGGCACGGTCTTACATTCCCCTAGTGATGTGAAAATCCCCCAAGAGGGCCTTACTCAAACTAATGACTGGTGCCAGAAGCATGGCCTCAAACTGAATGCCAAGAAAATGCATCATTATCCCCTTTGGGGAAAATGGCATCCCCACTAATTATCACATTAATAATGTACTAAGCACGCAATCAGTCATGAGGGACTTGGGCACCCAGGTTGATAGCAATCTGACTTTTGACCATCACGTTGCCTCTGGTGTATGGAAGGCTTTCGGCATGGCCCACCTCATAAATAAGGGGATTTTATCCAGGAACAAGGAGGACATAACATCCCTGTAGTCCTCCTTTATCAGACCCATTGAGTACAGTGCCCCCTTCTGTATGTACCTTGCTAAGCACAATCATCAGCTGGAGGGACCACAGAGGTTCCTGACCAGGAAAATCCAGGGTCTCAAACACCTATCCTATACAGATGCCCTGTCCCGCTACTCTCTCTCATACAGACTGCTCAGAGGTGACCTGTGTCTGGCATACAAGGCCATCTCAGAGCCAGCCTTGATGGAGTGGCTGCATATCATTAAGTCAAACTCCACTCAAGCAACCCGCACACAAGGCCTTAACCTGGTCTGTGACATTAACAGAGCTTGCTGGCAGGATAGATTTGTCCCCAAAGACTCCCCCCATCTGTGGAATAGACTCCCTCTCCATGTCAAGCAGAGTACCATTCTAGCCCTCTATAACAGTAACCTGGATGACTGGATGGAAAACAGAAAATACACCACTGGGATCCCACCTGTGGCCCTGCTGGGCAGAGGAAACAGGGGGCGGATTTAGAGGGAACATGGGCAAAATTCTTGGCTAGGTTTGTAAGGGCCTCCAGGCCAATAGCCTAGTATCATCACATGAACTTATGAACCTACTAAAAGCTGTTTGGAAAGCAACTACCTGTATAATGTTTCATTGAACTGCCTGTTACTGTACCTTTAACTATGAATTACACTGGGCCTTGTACCATTCACTCGGCAGGGAGTGCTCAGATGTTTTATAATTAATTGCTCATCTGCAGCAGTTGCATTTCCAATGGGGAAATAACTTTGTGACTTTGCAGATGTACATAAAATAATCTTT
The DNA here is from genome assembly GCF_019279795.1 of Protopterus annectens. Taxonomy (NCBI): domain Eukaryota; kingdom Metazoa; phylum Chordata; order Ceratodontiformes; family Protopteridae; genus Protopterus; species Protopterus annectens. The sequence continues at coordinate 495,820,057 of NC_056749.1, read as the reverse complement.
GTAAATTTTCCTCAGAGCACACTGCTCAAACTTCCTATCTTTAACAGAAAGCCTTTGCTGAAAGGCAAAATAGCTAATAAATTGGCAAATACAAAGTGCAGAGACCCTCTCAGAAAAAACTTAACCTTTATCCTGGCCATGAGTAGGGGGGTTCTAAAGGTAGACAAGTATTAATGGCAGATAAATGAGCCTTAATGGAAGAGCAGACCATTCTCAAATGTAGGACGTCACAAGTACTGAAGTACAGTTGTGATGTCTGACAGAAGGGAATGCAGTTGGTATTTAAGGCACCAGACTGAGAAAACTTATTTGGCTGTGTAAGACTTCCTGGCATTGCATTTCCTGGCTTCTTGTAAAACCTGAACCATCTCTTCAGAGAAGGTGCATCTTGTAGGGATAAAACTCCTATCATCCAGAGAGGTAGACTGTGTGAGGTCAAGCAGTAGGGATGAAAGAGGTTGCACTTTTTTAGTGATTAGATCTGGTTGTGGATGTACTCCAACAATTTTCCTTTGATAGGTGAAACAGGAGTGGGAACCAATGCTGTCTTGACAAGAAATGGGACAGCTGCATGAGTTTTCGAGACTCCTTCTGGGCCTTCAGTAGAACCCTGGAAGTGGAGGCAGAGGAGGATTATACATAAAGGAACTTCCACATCCACTGGAATGAGAAGGCATCTGTATTCAAGGCTAGAGATGATATGTTCCTTGTGCAGAAATGGGGGAGTAGATGATGCTCTGATGAAGCAAAGAAGTCTGTCTGGGGTGTTCCCTACCCAAGACTGATGGGATTTAAGACTTTTGTGCTCAGAAACCATTCGCGAGGGTCGTCCATGTCCCTGCTTAGGAAGTTTGCCAATACGTTCTGCTGAGAGGTAATATAAATCACAGTAAGTGTAAGACAGATGAGAGGCTAAGTGCCACATCTCCTGTGCCAGCCAGCACAGTGCGTCAGATCTTGACACTCCCTGCTTATGCCAGCCAGCACAGTGCGTCAGATCTTGTGACTCCTTGCTTATGTACCACATCACCATGGTGATGACCATATACACCAGCAAACTGCCTGGTTTCCAAAGATGGGACAAGGTCTATACGGCTTGTAGGAGCACCCTCATATCCTTTATGTTGACGTGTTCTTTCACTACATGAGCAGGCTACTCTGCTTGAGCTCTGGGGTCTCCTGTCCAAGCCCTCCCTTACCCGGTCAGAGACATCTGTAAACAGGACTTGGTTGTGCGGGGTTGGAATGATTGGAGGATCTGGGTTGAGAGTAACATGGATGCTCCACCAAAGGTTCCTTCTTGATGCATGGGACAGGAGGGATGTGGTCCATATGAGGATGACTGTGTTGGGACCACAGTGACTTCAGATACCACGGTAATTTCTTCATGTGGAGTCTGGTGAGTGGAAGTATATGGATTGTGGCAGTCATGAGTCCCAAAAGCCCTACCAGCTTGTCCGGCTGTGCAATAAGCCTCATTGGAAAGTATTAAGAATTATGTTAGGGATGTGACCTTCTCCCGAAAAACAGTGGCATGAAAGATGGGAAGTGTCCAGGATGCATCCCAGAAAAGTCAAATGTTGGGTGGGTAAACGTGGGATTTTCACTGATGGTGAACCCCAGAAGAGTCAAAGGTCAAACAGTGTAATGAAGATATTTGAGGAGGGGGTCACTGGATAGAGCCTGCAGTAAGAGGTTGTCCAAATAAAGGAAGATTTGGATACCCTGAATATGGCAGAAAACCACCACAGGAGCCAAACGCTTTGGGAAAACCCTTGGAGCTGTAGAAAGGCCAGTAAACTAAAAATGTGATGATCCAGTAAAAAAAAAAAAAAACTTTTTCACCAGAAAGGACAGACGGTGTGCACATAAATACCTTTTAGGTCCAAGGATACCAGGAAAGTTTGAGGGAGCAGGAACGGGGTAGAAGTGTGTTTAAGGAGAGCTTTTAAGGAGGGAACTCTCAAAAAGGCGTTTAGCCAGGAGAGGTCAAGAATAGGTCTCCATTGGTACTATTTTCTTGGGACAATACAGGAGTAAAATCCCTTTCGTAAAAAAAGGTTGAAAGAACCTCTTTGATGGTTCTCTGAGCCAATAAGTCTTGCACAGTAGGCTCCAGAGCAGGTGGATTTGGTCAGGAGGAGGAGAGAGTATTCCCCCCAGGAGATGGGCTGCTTTCCAAGACATAGCATAACCCCCCCCTTGATGATACTTAACACCCATTTGTTACAGATTATAGTTTCCCAGAATGGGAAAGAATGACCGTGTCTTCTTGAGAGGGGAGATGGGGGGCTGGTTTGGAGGGGGTGGAGGGCAATACATTTACAGGGGTATATGTAGCAAATTGAGGCCTTCCGGAAGGGGCTTCCTCCTGAGTTTTGTCTGAGAATATTTGCTTAAGAATTTTTCTTTTATACAAGGGAGAATCTAAAATTTAGTCTTGAAATTTTCTGAAACAGGTTGGCAAACATACTGCTTGAAAACTGACCCAGTAGCAGCCACCCTGGAAGAGGCATCCACAGCATCACAGCTGCATTTAATACTGTGCCTGGCTATCCGGTAAGCCTGGGCCACTAGGGGCTGCATGGGTTTTTCTGATTCAGGTGTATGGGGCTTTGTAATGGTCGTACGTAAGGACTGTATCACAGACAGCAAGTACTTAGTCATACGAGTTTGGCAGTTAATGACTCAAAGCCAAAATGAAGAAAGTAAACTTTCTTACACCACCTATTCATTGCTCGACTGTCGTTGTCAAGGGAGAGAATACGAGTGTCATGAAGCAGCTTAAAAGGTTTGTCCAAGGCCAAAGACAATGCAGATGGGTCTGCCACAGAGTTTTTGTAGATGTACTTTAGTTCATTAGGAACTTTGTAGAACTTGTCTGCCCTTTTTGTAGCAGAAGGTTGAGAATCAGGTATAGAAGAAATGACTTAAAATGTGTCCAGGTAAGCATCTAGCATTACGGGAATAGGTAGAGGTGGAAGAGTGCCCAGCTCTCAGGTTGTACCTCATTTGCACTTCGAACAACTGTTTAGATTGCCATTCGAAATGCTTCCTCATGCTTTGCAAGGATTCTCCAAAGGAGGCCTCTTCCAAAAGGGAATCTGGTGAGATGGCGCCTCCCTCATCTGAGTATATCTGCTCAATAGAGTGGAATTGGGAAAAGTAGTTGAGTGAATGATCAGAATCCTCCTTTTGGTTCCTCATCAGAGGAGAAAGACTCCAAAGCCTGTTTCTATGGTGTGGCCTGTGAAAGCTGGGTCACAAAGAAAGGAGGATTCAGGGATATAACTGCTTAAATAACCCCTGAGAAAAATCAATCCATTTTTTCTCCCTGGATACATAAGAGGGTGCAATATGCTTAAATGTTTTGCTTTTTCTTGTTAGGGGTGATGTCCTATAAGAGCTTAGGGGATTCTGAGCCTTGGTGCATTTCTATCAGAATACCAGAAATCTCTTCCCACACAAGGATCTGAGGGACTCCACGAGGGCCTTTAGAGATGAGGCTCAGATCATGAGGATTCTGATGTCTGCAAGGTCTCAGGAGCTGTACCAGCCTCTGGAGGGGTTGGGGTAGAGGGCTTGTAAGAAGACTATTGGCATACTGCAGGTTTGACCCCCTCAGTGAGTAACATCCAATTCTGAGATGATTGAAGGCAAATCCTGTCTACGTCTTTAATATTTTTTCCTGAGTAGCAGGACGAGGTCTGGGCCTTCTGACATGGTACAGTAGGCCAGGCGTTTTAAGTGCTGCATCTTAAGGAAGGTATTAAGAGTGGACAGCCTATATTAGAGTTTTTTCACAAATGGATCAGGTTTTGTAGTTATGTTCAGGGTCTAAACAGAAAGTACAGCTGTGTACACTTACCATAAATGTAGATGTTCGAGTGTATTCACTGTTGCAGTCATCACATTTGGGTTATCTGCCTGCAGGTAGCCCTCAGCCGGCCTGAATACCAGTGTCTTGGGATTTCTGTGTCAGATGCTGTTGCTTCTTCCATGACGTCATGTCGTCGGGGGTATAAAACATGCAGCCGACGCAATTACATCAGTTTTTCTTGCCCCAGATGTCAGGTGCCCCCAAAATAGGAAGCAATTACATGGTATGTAATACTCCTAGCAAAAAACAAACACCAATGATATAAGATATGCCAGACTAAAAAGATAGGATAGAAGTCGAGAGAAGTCAGGGGGCTGGAGGGAGGGTAATGAGGACTGCAACAGTGAATACACTCAAACATCTACATTTATGGTAAGTGTACACAACTGTACTATGTTCTTCATGTTTCACTGTTGCAGTCATCACATTTGGGTTGATTCCCAAAGCTAAGGAATGGTGGAGGTAGTTAAGAAGCATTAGGGCTGGCAATCAGGCCCTGTAAGACTGCTGTGGCAAATCCAGCTCTGGATTAAGAAAAGAGAGGCAAGTGGTAGTGCTTGGTGAAAGTGTGCAAAGAACTCCAGGTTGCAGCTTTCATGAGGTCCCTGGTAGGGACTCCCCTGAGAAATGCTGTAAAGGTAGATGTAAGCTAGTGGAATGAGTTCTGATCCCCTGTGGGGAAGGTTTCCCATGGTACTTGTAGCAGAAATAGATGCAGTGTGCTATCCATTTAGAAATGGTTTGCTTTGAAATGGCCTTGCCCTCTGCCCCTGCAGCGAAGTTGACTAGCAGCTGGTCAGATTTTCTGAGAGGCTTAGTCCTGTCCAGACAGAACCTAAGCTGCCTGTGCACGTCCAGGGAATGCAGGATCCTTTCCCCTATATTCTGAGGATTAGGAAAAAAGGTAGGCAAATGAATGGACTGGTTTAAAGCCACACTAGACATCACCTTGGGCATAAAAAATGAGTTAGTCCTGAGGGAAACCCTGTCTGCATGGCAGATAATGAAGGGTTCCCACTGCCATAAAGGCCTGCAATTCAGACACACTTCTTGCTGAATTGATGGCTTGAAGTAAAGCTGTTTTCCATGAGAGGAATTTTTACTCTGCTGTGGTCGCAGGTTCAAAGGGCGGAAGTGTGAGCTTTCTAATACTAAGTTAAGGTCCCAGGCTGGAGTGGGAGCTCTCCTGGGGGGACTAAAATTTTTGGCTCCTCTCAGGAACTGTTTTACCAGAGGATGAGAGAGGAACAGTGGCTCAGTATTATAATGAGCTGAGATGGCAGAGGCATGAATCTTAATTGAAGAGAAGGATAGGCCCTTGTGGAGCATTTCTGTTAAGTAATCTAGTATAGGAGGTAAGCTGGACAAAGTTGTAGCCATCCCTTGAGACTGGCTCCAGTAACGGTATCTTTTCCACTTTTCTGAAAATGATTTTCTAGTACTAGGCCTCCTTGCCTCAAGAATGACATCCACCACCTTACTGAGGGTTGCTAGAGGTGAGTTGAGGGGATTAGTCAGGCTGCCAAGTTCAGGGTCTGAAGCTGAGGGTGCAGAATATGGCCCCCCCCCTGCTGGGACAGCAGGGAAGGAGTCTGATGCAAGTGCCATGGTTGTAGCACTGTCATACAGCGCAACAGAGGGTACCAGTGCTGGCGTGGCCAGTCTGGCGCAATCAGGATTGTCTTTGGCTTATCCTGTTTGATTTTTAGTAGAACCTTCAAGAGGAGTGGCAGAGGGGGAAAGGCATAGACTGAGAGGCTTTCCGAGGTGAAGGACAGGGAATCCACTTTCCAAGCTTGGCTGTAGGGAGTTCTGGTGCAATATTTGCTCAATTGATAATTCTGAGGGGAAGCAAAAACGTCCACCCGTGGTGTCCCCCACCTGTTCCTCAAAAGCTTGAATATTTTGGGTTCCAGTTCCCACTAGTGTGGGTTCATGAGATTTCTGCTTAAGTCATCTGCCAGTGAATTTAGTTTGCCTGGCAGGAAATGAGCCTGTAAGTGCCATGGCTAGTCTGCAGAGTGGCTAGGAATAGGATCCCCCCTGCTTGTCTATGTACCACATAACTGTGGTGTTGTCTGTTTTTATCAATAGTTGTCCTGGAAGAATAAGGCCTTTGAATGCTTTCAGAACATTCTGTACAGCTAACATATCTTTTTGCTTGATATGCAGGTGCATTTGCTTTGGGTTCCATTTGCCCTGAATGCACTGCCCTGGGATCCCCCCATGCATAGTCTGATGCATCTGTTGTTAGGGTTTGGGTGGCAGGGGATAGAGTGAAAGGGAATCCCTTGTTGTGTTTGCAGGCCTCTGCCCAAAGGAACTCTGTCCTTAGGCAAGGAATGATAGGAATCATTGTTTACAGGTCCTGAGAATGTTGACACCAGAGACTTTTTAGGTACCAGTGAAGTTTCCTCATATGCTGTCTTGCATATGGAATTAGTAGAATGCAAGAGGCCATGAACCCTTTAGGGCTTGCAGTATTTTTCTTGCAGACAGCCGAGTTTTGGTGGCCAACAGATTGAAATCGTTTGTCAAATAAATTTGTTTCTATGAAATGAGGAATGCCATCTGGGAAGTTGTGCTCAAGCTTTCTCCCAAGAATACAATCTGTTGGCTGGGTACCAGCTGTGATTTCTTTTCGTTGGTGTACCCCAGTGAAGTTAGACGTCTCTTTACAAATGCCAGATGCTCAAGTAGCAATTCCTGACTGTCCGCCTGAATCAGGCAATCGTCCAAGTATGGGTAAATTTGAATTCCTCTCTGCCTGCAATATGCAATGGCTGGAGAAAGGCACTTTGTGAATACACTGGGGGCAGTAGATAAGCCAAAGGGAAGTGCAGAGGACTGATAGTGCATAAAGCTTGCTCTGAAGCGTAGGTATTTCCTGCAAGATTCCCTTTTGGGGATGTGCAGATAAGCTTGTTTTAAATCTAGGGCTGCTAGCCAGTAGTTCTTGGCTAGCATAGGAAGCAGCTGTTGGAGAGTTAGCATTTTGAATTTTGGAACCACCAAAAAGGTGGTGAGAATAGACAGATCCAGGATAGGAAGCCAGGAGTTTTCTTTTTTGGGGACCAGCAGCAGTCTGGAGTAAAAACCTTGTCCCCTTTGATCTGCTGGGACAGGTTGAATAGCCTTGATACTGAGAAGAGAAAGTACTTGCTTTTCTGCCTCTGCCCACTGGTTTGGAGGGAGGTCTGGCCATCCACCTATGGATGGGAGTGAATGGAATTGGAATCTGTATCCCTGGGAAACAATGTTTAAGACCCATTTGTCTTGGGTAATGTATTGCCAAGTTTTTGGAATGCAGTGCACGTTTCCCTCCTAAAGGTTCAAGTACTTGGGCAAGGCTTGGAAGAGGTAAGGATAAGTCATTGTGCAATTTTACCATAGGATGGAGGCTTACTACTCCAGATTTTGGACATGGAAGCACTCCATTGCTTATATCTGTGCATAACCTGAGACTGAAATCTTGGTGGTCAGCTGCCCCTGAGCTTGGACTGAGAAGGCCTGGAAGGGACTGGAAAAGACCAGTTTTTTGAAGGCCAATGCCTACTGAATCTAGGTGGCTGTACTTGTAAGAAATCTTTAACAGTTTGCATAGATTTAGCTTTCTCCTCCATTCTTTTGAGGACTTCTGCTTAATTACCAAATAGACGCTCTTGATTTAATGGTGCATTCAGCAATTTTGCTTTGACATGATCTGGCAAGTTCTGTTCCTTAAGCCAAGCATATCTTCTAAGAACAGTCCCAGTAACAGTAGCCCTGCAAGATGCTTCTAAAGCATCAAACCCACATTGCAAAGTATGTTTACCAACTTGGTTAGCAGAATGCATTAACTCTTGTAAATCTTTGTGTTCTGCACAATCAGGAATCAACATTTTTTGTTTAATTAGCTCCATAATATGCTGCTGATACTTTAACATATGAAACTGGCAATTTAAAGCCCTAATAACAAGCATAGCAGAAGTGTATACCTTTTTACTCCATCTGTTTAATGCCCTGGAATCCCTGTCTGAAGGGGTAGGATTTCTGGCAGTTGTAGCTTTAACGCCTTTAGGTCCCTGGGAAATGGTCTCTGAATCCGCAGTAGGATTCCTACAAAGGTATTTGTTGGAGTCAGGCACTCTATAGTACCTGTTAGGTTTCCTGGGAGCTGGAAGCAAGGTATCAGGGGTAAGGCTGGACTCCAGGAAGGCATCATCTACAACTTCCAGGACAGAAGGGATAGCTAGAGGCCTGTGCTGAGACAAGCTTAAAAATTCCCCGAGTCTCTTTTTAGACTGGCTCTCACAGCAGAAATGTTCTCTAAGGGTGTGCAGGGTTTCACCAAAGGAAAAATCTTCTGGAGGGGAAGCAGAAGGAATGGAATCCTCTGCATCACAATCTTCATAGGGAGTTAAGGGTATGTCCTGGAAATCAGAAGGATCAGAGTAATCAGATTCCTGATCAGAAGAATCAGACGGAAAATCAGTTCTGGGTCTTTTTGAGGAGGAAGGCTGACTTCCCTTAATTAAAGTAATGAGGTCCTCAGCCATTCTAATCATTTGTTTTTGTGGGATGTGGGCCTTAGAATGTGCTTTGGTCGTCTGTTTCCTGGGCGTAGTGCGAACTTTTGGCGTGAGAAATTCGGTATTTTTGGTTTGAAAGGGAGTCAGTTTAATATGAAAATCGTAAGGCCTGAAAACATCCTCAGAAGCCGGTGCCTGCACAGCGGCTCCAGACCCATCCAAGGCAAAGACATCCGCAGGTTCCAGAGTCGAAGCATCTCACGGCATACCGGACTCCGAAGTAGAGGCTTGCGAATCTGGAGAAGCAGGTAACAGGAGCTGCAAGAGCGCCTCACTGAGTACCGGCCGACTGGCGACTAGCTTAACGTTAGCATCTTCGGCAGCCTTGGACCTATGCTGTCCGTCTCTGTCTTCATCCTTTCATTTTTTTGGAAGACGGTAGTTGGATGGATTACTGAAGTCATTTTGGAGTACGGAGATCGAGAGCAAAAGAATTTAGCTACAAAAATAGCCCGACGACTAGTTTGGGTGTTGAACAAGGTACAGAACCGACAGTGAGGGACGTTGTGGTCTGGGCCTAAACAGGTGATGCAGTAAGAATGAAAATCTCTAAGAGGTATTTGCTTTCCACAGACAAGACCATTATTATTTTTTTCTGACATCGGTTAGAGCAAGAAAAAAGGATCCCCAACAGGGTATTTATCTTATATTAGAGACTTCAGGTCTGAAACTTGAAAAACGACAATTTCAGGTGTTGGATGACCGGTACTTGCGAACTGCTTCTGCTTCGGGCACCGCACGGCAAGAAAGACTGATGTAATGGCATCGGCTGCATGTTTTATACACCTGACATGACGTCATGGAAGAAGCAACAGCATCAGACACAGAAATCCCAAGACTCTGGTATTCAGGCCGATTAAGGGCTACCTGCAGGCAGAAAACCCAAATATGATGACTGCAATGGTGAAACACGAAAAACATCAGGCACTTCGTGTACAACTCTTTGTATGGAATTTGTCTACTGCACATACATTTACCCTACTAGAGGACATCTAATAACAGTTTAAAACAAAAAGACAAAATTTTAGAAAGGAAAGGTCCTTAACTGGGCACTTCCTGAATCTGATGAGTGAAGCTACGGTACCAAGCAACCAAACAATCATAGTCCGTCTGCTACAATGACCTGCATTTGGGCTGGCAGTGAGAGTGTTTGATATTCTACAGTTTATGTAGGATTTTATACCCCTATGCAGATGAGACGATATCAGGAAGTACATCATCTGAAGGTAAAGCCTTCATACTCTGGCTGGATGTCAGCAAGCTACAATCCATCAGTTATGAATGCTGCAATAACGATCTCAGTCAGGACATCTTTAACATATAAAGCAGTCACAGATGAAGATTGTCCACACCTCCCATTTTAAAATACCCTTGACAGCATAATACAGAAAACTGCTCTAAAATGCAGCATGCAATTTACATAATAAAATATGTATACAAATACTAATAAAAACACATTTACTTATAGTTACTTGTTCAATCACTTCAAACTTTCTAAACATTAAAGTGGGGCATATGCTTCACAGTTTTCCCACCAGTTCAACACTGACAAAACTACAGTCTTTCTCAATCACTTCTTACAAAGCCACATTTCACATGACTATTCCTATATCTAAAGGGATTGAGGCTTTACAGACTCATTTATCCACTAGCTCCACAATGTTGCTAGTCTTCTTCCTGGCCCTCTCCATCTCCCAGCACCAGTCTGGTTCAAGATGGGCTCAAAGATATTACCCTAGAAGTCAGGACTGGTGAGACCACCTCCACCAAGAGGCAGATCACCAGTAGAGTATGAAAGGGCTCTGTGCTGTGCCCACTCCTGTTTGGCATCTACTTCTCAGAGGTCAAGGTTAATGTCAAGGGCCTCTAGCTCACCAAGTTCACAAATGACTGCAAATTGGGAGTATACTAAACTCTCCCCCTTAACAATAATGTCCTGGAACAGACGTGGCACAGATAAATGACTGGTGACAAAGCCATGAATGAAAACTCAATGCAAAAAAGTACATTATAGTGCCGTTTGGGAAAATATTTACCCAGGCAAATTACTCCACTGATAAGCATCCCGTAAGAGTTGACCTAAATGTCAGACATATGGGAACATATGAAGACAGTAATCTTGCCTTTGCCCAACATGTAACCAAGGTACAAAGCAAATCATTCTGTGTTACTTGAATTGTAAGGGTATGGTATGCAAGTAAAAGGAAGTTATAGTACCACTCCAATCATCTCATCAGATGCATTGAGTAAAATGTCCCCTTCAGCATGTACTTGACCAGGCATATGCAACAGATGGAACACCCACAGAGGTTTCTCACCAAACAGGGCATTACCACACTATCCTGTACCGATCACCTTAAAGCCCTCTCTCTATACTCTGTCTCCTAGAGGTTAAGATTCTATCTGTGTTTGGCATACAAAGCATTCTTAGATCCAGCCCTGATGGAGCTTTTGCACAACCACAAAACAAGCAGCACCTGAAATGCTACATTCATGGATGTGAACTTTGCATATGACATAGATAAATCATGCTGGTGAGACAGAGATGCAACTCAAAGGATTCCCCCATAGTCTGGAATAGGCTCTCCATCTATGTGAAGTTGAGTCCATCCACAACTTTATTCAAACATAACTGACTACTGGATGGAAAATTACAAATTCGTACCAGGGCTGCCCCCCCCCACCCCGTCTCTCTCACTGACTGAGGCCAACAAACACTCCCTAACATACCCCCCCCATAACTTTTTACCAACCTCCAAACAACACCTACTCCCACTAAGAAGCACAAGTTACAAGGGAGATGCAAGTGGATTGGGTTGTGTGGCTAGGTTTACAAAGGCCCTAGTGGTTGTTAGCCTAGCCTTAGTATATACATATGAACCTAATACCAAGTTACTCCAGATTTTTCTACATTCAACTCCTGTGCTTTTTTGTCCATCATTCAATCACTTTCGCTTGGAATAATGGAAAAGATTTCAAAGGCAAAGTCTCTCTGTGAACTTGGTTACTATCAGAAAATGAGAAGCTGAGACCATTCTGTTTGCTGGCTCTCTTGATGGGCAAACATTTTTTCCCCACCTTAAGCCTATTCTGCATCCAAAACAGTCTTTCATCCCACAGAAAAAAAATATTCGGAAGAATCTCTCGACAGAGCAGATTGAATCTCCCACCTGCATCTCAACATTCTCCAATTAGCAAGCATTTAGCTTTTCTTCTATCTGGTGTACAATGAATAATAATTTACCTGCAACAACTGGAGAGGCCACAAAAGTATCTCACAAAGAGGATCCTAGGCCTTAAACACTTTTCCTATATGGACAGACCCAAAAAACTCCAACTATTCTCCGTCTCATATCGCTTACTTAGAAGCGATCTCTGCTTCACTTACAAAGCCATATCTGACCCAGCTCGGTTAGAAATGCTACATCTAAAGAAATCCCAATCCCTCTGCACCACACGCTCCAGACACCTCAACCTCATTACCACAATCAACAGAACGTGCTGGAGGGACAGGTTCATAACCCAGAGACTGCCTATGCTATGGAACAGACTCCCCCATACATGTCAAACAGAACACCTCACTGGCCCTGTTCAAGAGAAATCTTGATGAGTGGATGGTAAATAAAATGTTCACGCCAGGGATCACTCCAGTGGCACTAATTGACAGAGGCACTGGGGACTAAGATCGGGTGGCATAATGCCAGGGTAATCCTATGGGCTAGGCTTGTAAAGGCTCCAGGGCCATTAGCCTAGTACACACCTATGAACCACACCCTGATGTCCACAATGTTAGAATACCTTTTCCTCTCCATTTGTTAGAAGCAGCGTTTTTTTCTGCTGGTATTACTGCATCTTTACTAATACAGCTTTTGGCTGTCTTTTTTCATTCCCAAATCTGCAGCCACACACAACGTGTCCTGTCAATCCTGATGTGGAACATCACTCCAATTGCTTGCTTGTGCGTCCATAAATTTAATGCTGTGTTCCTTCCATTTTCTCTGGCACAAAAGAAAACCTCCAGTTTTGTGTTCCGTCTTCTAACTACTATTTTTTAAACAGTTGTTTTTGAGAAGAATCATGCTCGGCCAGCCTTTGTTTTTCAATTTCAGCCTTTGAGTTTTGTAATTTTTTTTCAATTCATTTGAACATCTAGTTAAAGATCCTTATATTTTTCCCAACCTTTTATTTCTTGATCTTATACATTTCTTCAGTAGTTCACTTATTTTAAGCACCTCTGAGTGCATATGATTTTTACTTTTTGTCTGAAAAAATGGAAGTCACCCCCTGCACCAAAGCCAAAACTTGAACTCATTTTTGATGAACAACTGCATGAGAAATTCACAGTGTTTATTTTTTCTTCTCTTTTTCAAGTTGCTTTTCTTAGTTTCTCCCAAGTTCTTTTCTGTTAGTATACATGCAGTGTAATTACTAGTCATAAACTGATTTTTTTATAAAAACTGATGGCCTTTACTGGCTATTTTTTCTTTCAGTTTTCACAGTGGGAGAGCTCTAATCAACCTGTTGATCAGTGAATGACTGCTGCAAGTTATTGTATTAGGTAAATGGTCTGAGTCAAATAAGAACAGCATATTTTACAAAAATGAAGTCTGCATACGCAAAAGAATAAGAATATACCAAGTTTACATGCCCACATTCTCCTACTCAAACACATCACGCCTTGTGTACTTCAATAAAAAAAGAAAACTATGGATACAGTTTAAAGCCATTATATAGTATTTGTGTTATAAAAAGTTTGCCACATCTTTATCAAATACACAAACCTGGAGATTAAGTTCACATGACTGGAACTGGAACAGATTATTTCCTAACTCAACAGTTCAAAACACAAAGCACCAGGGACAGAACCTCTGATGACAGCCTAGATACAACATGCCTCAAGTTAAAAAGTGCTATCTCATTCACCTCTGGAATTCAACCAGTAGATACCACTCAACTCCTGTACTAAACATTTGTGTTCCTACTGTAAGCACAATGACAAGAAACAGGAGCTTATGAAAACCAGCTTTAATTCTCAGGTAATAAAGCATTACCGAGACAGGAGTATTAAACAATTAAGACTAAAAGTACAGTTTTGTACCTACCATAAATGTAGATGTTCGAAGATCCACATTGCTGCAGTCCTTACACTTGGGGTAGTCCGCTGTCCTCGGTCGGCCCGAATATCAAAGTATTAGGCTGACGTCGGTCAAGGCGCATTAGACTGACATCAGAACGTCAGGGTACAAATGCGCATGACCGACGTCATATCCTCAGTCTTTTCTTGCCCCAGATGTCAGAAGACCCTAAACAGAAAGGTCAAAACCAAAAGACAGCAAAAAACAACCAACCACCCTTGCACAAAACATATGTACAATATATACAATATTCACAATATTTACAACTCAACCCACACAACCGCCTCTAACTACAGAGGGGAAGGAGGGAGGGTAAATTGGACTGCAGCAATGTGGATCTTCGAACATCTACATTTATGGTAGGTACAAAACTGTACTATGTTCTTCATCTCACATTGCTGCAGTCCTTACACTTGGGTAGAATCCCAAAGCAGAGGTAAGGGAGGATGGCAAAACTATAAAGCAGTAGGAGCTGCCAAAATGCCCTGTAAAATTGCAGTGGCAAAACCAGCCCTAGATTTAGAGTAAAGTGGAAGGTGATAATGCTTAGAGAAAGTATGCACTGAACTCCAAGTAGCTGCCTCCAAAATATCCTTAGTGGCCACCCCCCTTAAAAAAGCTGTAGAAGTGGCAGTAGACCTAGTGGAATGAGGCCTGATCCCAGCTGGAATCTCCTTACCATGATGTGAATAACAGAAAGCAATACAAAACCCAATCCACTTAGAAATAGTTTGTTTTGACACAGGCTTGCCCTGAGAACCCAAAGCAAATGAAACAAATAACTGCTGAGACTGCCTGAACCCTTTAGTTCTGCTCAAATAATATCGCAACTGCCTGTGTACGTCCAAAGTGTGCAAAATCTTTTCCCCTTTATTTTGGGGGTTTGCATAAAAAGTAGGCAAATTAATAGTTTGGTTTAAAGCCACACTAGAAACCACTTTAGGCATAAAGGAAGGATTAGTACGCAAAGATACCCTATCCTTATGGAAAATTAAGAAAGGCTCAACTGCCATAAGGGCCTGTAATTCAGAAACCCTTCTTGCAGATGTAATGGCCAACAAAAAAGCAGTCTTCCATGATAAATATTTCAACTTGGCAGTCGCTGCAGGCTCAAAAGGTTGTAGAGTGAGTTTCTCCAACACAAAATTGAGATCCCAAGCAGGAGTAGGAGCTCTCCGTGGGGTCTAATATTCTTTGCCCTCTAAGGAATTGCTTAAACAAAGGATGAGAAAACAAAGGTGGGTCACAGTCATAGTGAGCAGAAATTGCTGCAGCATGAACCTTAATAGAAGAGAAGGACAAACCTTTGTCCAGTAACTCAGTGAGATATTGAAGAGCCACACTTAAATTAGGCTCAGAAACATCAAAATCCTTCGCTGTACTCCAAAATAAAAATCTCTTCCATTTATCAGCGTACACTTTCCTTGTACTAGGCCTTCTGGCCTCCAAAATAACATTCAAAACTTGCTGTGGAAGCTGAGACCCTCCAGAGTTCAAAACAGAATATGCCAGGCTGTTAGGTGAAGAGAGTGAAGTTTGACATTGAGTAAATGACTGTTCTCCTGAGACAGCAGGTGTGGAATCGAAGGCAAAGGCCATGGAGGCTCCCGTACCAGACTTCTCAGTAATGGGTACCAGTGCTGTCGAGGCCAATCTGGAGCTATCAAAATCATCCTTGGCTTGTCCTGTCTGACCTTCAGGAGTACCTTTGGGAGGAGAGGCAGAGGTGGAAAGGCATACACATGAAGCTTGCTCCAATTGAATGAAAGAGCATCCACTTTCCAAGCTGTGGGATGAAACCTTTTTGTGCAAAACTTTGGCAGCTGGTAGTTTAGTGGAGAAGCGAACAGATCTATGTCTGGAGTTCCCCATAACACTGTCAATTTCTGAAATACATGAGGATCCAATTTCCACTCGTGGGGATCCATAATTTGTCTGCTCAACACATCTGCTAAGGAGTTCTGTGCTCCCGGCAGAAACCTTGCCTGAAGATTTAGCTGTAAACTGAGAGCAGTCTCCCACAAAATCATTGCTTGTCTGCATAGAGGATAAGAATGTGTTCCCCCTTGCTTGTTGATGTACCACATGACAGTTGTGTTGTCTGTTACAACCAACACCTGCCCTGGAAGAAGTAAATCCTTGAAAGCTATTAATGCAAATTGGACTGCTAACATCTCCTTCAAGTTGATATGTAGATGTTGAAGTCTGGCAGGCCACGTGTCTTGTACCCACTTTCCATTTAGATGAGCTCCCCAAGCTTTGTCTGAGGCATCTGTCGTTAGAATCTGACTCGCCTCTGGCCGGGTCCCAGAGAGTCCCTTGTTTAGGTGACATTCCTGAGCCCACCACAAAAATTCCTTTTGAATGCAAGGTATTATTTGTATGACAGTGTCCATATCTTGGCAGTGCTGTGTCCATACATTTTTGAGATACCATTGTAGCTTCCTCATATGCAGGTTGGCATTGGGAAGCACCAGAATACAAGATGCCATGAACCCCAAGGCTTGAAGGACTGTCCTTGCAGTCAGCCTGGACTGATGAGACAATTGATGGAAGTACAGAGAAAGATTCTTTTGTTTGTCCGGGGTCAAAAAGGCCATCTGGGATGCTGTATTCAGTCTCACACCCAGAAAGCACATGTCCTGAGAGGGTACTAGACTGGACTTTATTTCGTTCACAGAATACCCCAGGCATCTTAGCACTGCTATCACATAGTGTAAATGATGAAGAAGTTCGTCCTTTCCTTGGGCCAGAATCAGGCAATCGTCCAAATAAGGATAGATCTGTATTCCTCTTAGCCTGAAGAAAGCTATCACTGGAGCCAGAACCTTCGTGAACACTCTGGGCAGTAGATAAGCCAAAGGGCAATGCAGAGAACTGATAATGAGAAGTCCCAGCTCGAAAACGCAGATACTTCCTGCAACTTAGCCTGATAGGAACATGAAGGTAAACCTCCTTGAGATCCAGAGTCACCATCCAGTGATCTTTGCCCAGCAGAGGTAAAAGCTGTTGTAACGTCAACATTTTGAACTTGGGAATGTCCAGATAAGTGTTGAGGATAGATAAATCCAGAATTGGTCTCCACGTGTTCCCCTTTTTTGGTACTAGGAACAGGCGAGAATAAAATCCTAGGCCCACTTCTGGCAGAGGGACCAGTTGTATGGCCCCTATTTGGAGCAGCAGAGAAATTTGTTTGTGAGCCTCTAGTCTTTGCTGAGGAGGAATGTCCGGCATGCCTCTGAAAGGAGGCAAGGTATGGAAATAAAACCTGTAACCTTGGTGTATGATATCCAATACCCATCTGTCTTGGGTAATCAAACTCCAGTTGTCCTTGAAGAGTGCCAACCTTCCTCCCAAAGGTGCTGCCATGCGAGAAGGATCTGGCAGCTGAAAAGGTAGGTCATTGGGCCTGTTTACGAAAGGACTGGCCCCTGCCCTCACCCGAAGAATGTGCAGGAGAACTCCCTGTTCTAGGTCTAAAGGAGCTCTGAGCTCTGCCCCTACCACGTCTAGATCTACCCCTAGACTGTGAATCATAAGAAGGGTACGCCCACCCCTTAGCAGGCCAATTCCTACTAAACTTCGGAGGCTGAACTTGCAAAAAATCTTTAACAGTCTGCATAGACTTAGCCTTGTCCTCCATTTTCTTCAAGACTGTCTCTACAGGTGAGCCAAACAACACATCAGACTGTAAAGGAGCATCCAAAATCCTTGTCTTAACATGTTCAGATAAATTTTGATCCCTCAGCCAGGCGTGCCTGCGAAGAACTGACCCAGTGGCAGCCACCCTAGACGAGGCCTGTACAGCATCAAAACCACATTGTAAAGAATGCTTACCCACCTGTTCAGAAACATGTACTAAATCTTGCAATTCCTTACACTCAATGCCTTCCGCCAGAGCATCTACCTTAGACTTCAATTGTGAAAGAAGATAGTTTTGATATTTCAACATGTGAAACTGGCAATTCAAAGCCCTCATAGCTAAGGTGGAAGAAGTATAGACTTTCTTTCCCCATCTATCCAAAGCTCTGGCCTCTTTATCTGGAGGAACCGGATTTTTACAACAGAGGCCTTGACACCCTTAGGTCCCTGACTAACAGTTTCTGGGTCCGCCCTAGGACTCTTATAAAGATATTTATGAGCCTCAGGCACCCTGTAATACCTATCCGGTTTAACAGGAGCAGGAGGCAAAGAATCAGGATTAAGAGAAGCCTCTGCAAACACATCTTCCACAACATCCAGAACAGGAGGTATAGCCAAAGGCCTATGCTGGGGTAAAAGCAAAAATTCCCTAAGCCTTTTCCTGGAATCAGAGAAGTCCTGACCTTCCCACTTAAAATGTTCCCTCATGGAATGAAGAGTCTCTGAAAAAGAAAAATCCTCTGGAGGAGAAGCAGAAGGAGTGGAATCATCTGCATCAGAATCAGAATAAGGAGAGTACTCCTGCAAGTCTTCAGCCGAAGACTCTGAAACATCTGAAGCCTGCTCAAAACTCCCCAACTCTGGTTCCACCCTAGGCCTCTTATCTGGAGGGGGCAAAGAACCTCTAATCAAAGTAATTAAATCTTCTGCCATTTTAAGCATGTGCTTCTTGGGCACAGAACCCGTAGAACTAGGAGTGACACCAACAGAAGCTAAACCTGGCCTGCCTCTGGGAGAAGCCTTAGAAACAGAAGTAGAGGGCCTAACCACCTTGGGAAGGGAGGGGAGTACAGTAACCTGAGAAGCCCCTTCAGCCTGACCTGCCTCCGGAGAGGCCACATCCTGTAATAACAAAGTCTCCCCCTGGGACTCCAGAGAAGCCTCCGGCAGAACCACCGGTTCCACTGACGCCTCTAAAGAACCGGCGTCCGGTACGGACGACTCTTCTTGCCTGGGTTTCGCTGCTTTGTCTATGCGCTTCTTCGAAGAAGCGGGCGTCTGAGCATCCGACGGCATCTTATAATTACACCGCTTCCCAAAGACTAACCTGGCACAATCTAGCCTTCGCTTAATAGTGCGCTTGTTGAACCTAGCACAAAAGCGACACCCAACAACGTCGTGCTCAGGCCCCAAACAAGGAATACACAAAGTATGATAATCTCTATGCGGTATCTGTTTCCCACAAGAAATACAGTTATTCACTTTTTCTGACATCCGGTAAATCACTGAGGCAAGAAAAAACTAAAATGTTCCCCAACGGGGTACTTAGCCAACTTTGACTCTGTCTGAAACTCCGAATTCGAAAAATTTCAGAACGCCGAATGGCACTTGCAACGCTGCTTCTGCATCGGACCATGCGGCAAAAAAGACTGAGGATATGACGTCGGTCATGCGCATTTGTACCCTGACGTTCTGATGTCAGTCTAATGCGCCTTGACCGACGTCAGCCTAATACTTTGATATTCGGGCCGACCGAGGACAGCGGACTACCCCAAGTGTAAGGACTGCAGCAATGTGAGATGAAGAACATCATGCTTTAAACAGCATCAGCCTTTGTGGTTCATAACCAAAGAATGTACTCAATACCAAGAAAAGGTATGCAAGAGTACCTAACAGTTACAAGTACACATTAATCACCCCATAGATCAGTCAGTGTTCTTGTTGAAACATGTTCAAAAAAAATTTCTCAAAAGTTCCACCATGACGCACATCAAATAAGACTTCAAACAAAAACAGATTCTGAAACACATACTTTAGAAATGTATACTACTTCACTACTACCTTCTAGAAGATTACCCTGTAGTCAAACTATTAGCTACTCACATATTTTTCCTTGTCGTCTTGTCTGCTTCCATCAGCTTGACTCTGCAAAGAAACAAACAAAAAAAAAAGCAAATTAACAATTGGATAAATCTTTACTCATCATACAAACTGATTTTTCCAAAATATAAGCTGTTACCAATAAAATAAAAAATTAATACAAACATAAAACAAAGTACCACAACATCCTGCTTGCAGACTAGAAGTACAATTTTTACAAGCCAATGCACAATGAAAAAGAAGAACTGTGTACCCTCTCCACATTTCAAAAAAGTTTTAATCAAAAACTTGCACAATTTCAGACTATGCTCATTCTGTAATTTTCATTCAAGGCTGATGCCAACTTCAACACTACTGATGACAAGACTGATTTTGTTTTTACTCCCTGAACTACTCTAATTAGATTCTAATAAAAAAAAAAACTTCAAATATGACAGTCTAAATCCCTGTGCTGTTAAACAATTACTCCACTGGAAAGCACAAAAACATTATCAGAATTTTGATCTTTTAGTAAATAAAAATGTATAACCCTAGAATCACAAGGTGTCATGACCAGCTTGAAATTTTCTTCCAGGTTATGTTAAGCTGGGATCACTGCAAAAAACGCACAACAAATAAGGGTGTTCCCTTTCTCTTCCCTCTTGGACTTTCAAACCACAAGCACACTGCTTAAAAAAAAACAAACCTCGTTTCCAAAAAGTGCAAAGTAGCCTAAGGCATCTCCTAAGAAACTAAATAGAATATAAGACTGCATATAGGTAGGCATATTTGCCATCCATGAGCAGATCTTCTAAGACAGATCACTACAGTTATCAATCATAACATTTAGATATACTATCCATTGCTTTCCCAGTCAGAATTTTGGTCAGTAGTGCATTACTCACTACAGAAAGTAATGTTCATTGTAAGTCACCATTACATAGAAAAAGGGTTGATAACATGACTCGCGCACACAGCCAATGTGAAGAATGTTTTTAGTTCTTTGAGCACTTCCTGGTCTTCAGAAAGACTTGCAAATGCAGCAAACCAATGTCATTAAACCAATAAAATATCACTATTACTTCCATAAAAGGCAACTGTGTAAAGGACTTTACAGAACACTATAACAAAACTAAACACACCAGTTTTAGGGAGAAAGATTATAGCTTTGTTACTGTGACCAATTCCAAAGATCTATTGATGTAAATAATCACACAAAAAAAATACTACTTTTGGAGTGTTTCAAAGACGCAGTAAAGCACATTTTAGTATATGGCAGTAATTCATTAACCATGGGAGGTGGACTTCAAGATACCCCGAATCACAGGCATGCAAAACTTTTAGTTATGTACTCACCATAACTTCAGATGTTTGGGATCCATCTCGCCTACATTCTGACTGATGGGTTCGGAGCCGATCCCTCGGCTCGACTGCACGCTTATGCCAAAGAGCGAAGTCTCTTATTGGCTGAGCTTACTATATCCCAGGATGCACCACTACCAGTCCCCCAGATCTAGTTTGTCCGCATACATGCACACATGCACGCCCTGCTTATATAACATAGTCAGATGAAACAAGATAAAACAGTAGAACTCAAAACCGTTCAATCTCTTCTGATCTCCAAGGCAGGGGAAGGAGGGTGGGTATTAGAATGTAGATGGATCCCAAACATCTGAAGTTATGGTGAGTACATAACTAAAAGATGTTATGTGATCCTATCTCGCCTACATTCTGACTGATGGGACAGCGTCCTAGCACCTGAATCCTGGGTGGCTCACTGGAAAACACTCCTGAGTACCGTGGAACCAAATGATGCTCGCCCTTTAGATGCCACATCCAATTTATAGTGGGAAATGAAAGTGTGCGGATTGGACCAAGTAGCCATAGCACAAATCTCCGATATAGCGAGCTTGGAATGAAAAGCTATAGAAGTCGCCATAGCTCTGGTAGAGTGAGCTTTGATAGATGTTGTAAGCTGCTTATTCGAAGAAGAATAAGCCTGAGTTATACAATCTCTAATCCATTTGGAGATAGTAGCTTTTGTGATGGTTTTACCCAATTTATTGTCTGAGAAGGACACAAACAGCTGGTCTGACTTACGACATTGCTGAGTCCTGTCCAAATAGAAGCGCAATTGCCTGTGAACATCCAATTTATGGAGAGTGTATTCTGCTTCATTGGAGAATTTTGGGAAGAAAACTGGTAGCTCTAGAGATTGTTGGAGACAGAGATTAGAACAGACCTTTGGGACAAAGGATGGATTAGGCCTAAGTGATACTCTATCCTTGTGGAAAATCAAGTACGGTGGTTTAATAGACAGGGCTTGAAGCTCTGAAACTCTTCTTGCAGAAGTAATTGCAACTAAGAAGGCAGTTTTCCAAGACAGATATTTTAACTCACATGTAGCAGCCGGTTCAAAGGGAAGATGTTAATGCACTAAGCACCAAATCAAGATCCCACGGAGGCAGGATGAAAAACTGGGGTCTTAACAGGCCCGCACCTTTAATGAAAGTTTTGCATAGTCTGCTGCTCATCAATGGAGGATCCATGGATTCATGGAATTTAGAGATAGCCGCTAGTTGGACTTTAATAGTAGAGACAGAAGATCCTTGATTAAACAGGGATGTTAAGAATTTCAAAACCTCTGGGATTGGAGCAGTGATAGGGTCTAAGCCCTTGAGTTGAGCCCAGATAGCAAACCTCTTCCACTTACTGAGATACAATTTCTTAGTGGTGGGTTTGTGGGCTGAAGATAAAATGTGAATAACTTCCGGGTCTAATGTGTGACTTCTGACTAAAGTCGGAAGTGGAGGAGCCAAGCTGTCAACTTCAAGGAATGAAGGGACTGATGCTGTCGTCCCGACTGATGAATTAACAGATCCGGAGTTAGGCCTAAAGTCCACGGATCGGCACCGCATGTTTCTTCAGGTAGGGAAACCATACCTGACGAGGCCAATATGGAGCAATCAGTATCATTGTGGACCCCAATTGAGAAGCTTTTTGAATGACTTTGGAGAGAAGTGGAATCGGAGGAAAAGCATAAAGTAGCCCTGTTGGCCAAGGTTGTGCTAGAGCATCCATAGCTGCTTCTCCCTGATGTGGAGTCAAGGAGAAGAACCTTTTGCACTTCGTGTTTAGTGGTGTTGCAAATAGGTCGCAGCACGGCGTCCCCCATCTCCTGAAAACCTGAGCTGCAACTGTTTTGTTTAGGGACCACTCGTGAGGAGAGAGAATTGTTCTGCTTAATCTGTCTGCCAATATATTTGATTTCCCCGGAATGTGGGTCGCTACCAAGAAACGGCTGGTAGCTACAGCCCATTCCCACACCCTCATGGCCTCTCTGCAAAGGGGGTAAGATCTGGTCCCTCCTTGTTTGTTTAGATACCAGACCACCGACATGTTGTCTGTGTGGATGGCGATTATGCCCTGAGGGAGAAACCTGTGTAAGGCCTGTAGGGACAGAAGTACAGCCCTCATCTCCAATACATTGATGTGGAGAAGAGTTTCGCCTGGAAGCCAGGAGCCCTGAACTAACCTGCCCAGACAATGCCCCCCCCACCCTGTCTGGGAGGCATCTGTCGTCAGGGTGACCACTGGAGAGGGAATAACAAAAGGACTTCCTTGATTTAGATTGGATGTCTGAAGCCACCAGCGAAGGTCCCGTTTGCATGTTTCTGTAATCATAATGGGATGATTGGGGGGAAGGTCCTGAAAGGACCATTGAGTTGACAATAGCCACTGAAGAATCCTCATGTGCAATCTTGCCAGAGGAACTAGAAGAACCGTGGCAGACATCGAACCTAAAACTTGTAGGACCATCCTGGCTGGGGCTTTGGATCTTGAAATCAGGGCTTGAACCTGGCCTTGTAAAGTTTGGATCCTTTCGGTCGGAAGAAAAAAGCGCATCAATCTTGAGTCTATCTCTGCTCCTATGAACCTTAAGCGCTGAGAGGGCAGCAAGACAGACTTTGACCAATTGAATGTAATTCCCAGGGTAGCACCCAGGAGATGGTGGCTTTGAGGTTGTCCATTAGTAGATGCCTGGTGGTGGCAGTCAGGAGCCAGTCGTCCAGATAGGGAAACACTTGGAATCCAAGACTCCTCAGGTGAGCAGTCACTACTGCCAAACACTTGGTGAACACCCTGGGGGCTGTGGTGAGACCAAAGGGCAGTGCACAAAATTGGAAATGACTGTCTCCCAGGCTGAAGCGCAGATACTCCTGGACGCCTGATGTATCTGTATGTGATAATAGGCGTCCTTGAGGTCTATGGAGCACATCCAAACATCCTTCTTCAACAATGGGAGAATGGATTGTAACGTGACCATTCGGAATTTGGATTTCGTGACGGATTGGTTTAGTCTGCTGAGATCCAAAATTGGTCTCAGGTCCCCTGTCTTTTGGCACTAAAAGAACCTCGAGTAATTTCGGATCCGATCTGGTCTGTGGGGACCGGTTGGATGACTCCTTTTCTAGCAGCTTTAAAGCTTCTGGCTGCAATTTCCCTTTGACTGGGTGGTGGGTCCGGGATTTTTGGACGGTGGGGGTGAGCATGTGAATGGGATGGTGTAACCTCAGGCAATGATCCGAAGCACCCATCTGTCCTGAGTGATTGACTCCCAGGCTTTTAGGTGCTTGGCAACGGCACCGACTGGCTCGAGCAGCACAGCCGGGCAATCCCTCACGAGGTGTGGGAGGCTGAAGAGCCACGAAAGGGCTCGCGGTCTCCAGAATTGCGGGCCCTCTGCCGCCTCTGGGACGGCGTCTCCCAGAAAAATTTCCCGTCCTCTGCCTCTGAAGGGGAATCTTCCTGCTGTTGAGGAAAAACTTACGTGATTTACGGAACCACATCTTCCTCCTCCTTTAGCCTTGGGATAAGGCCGAAGGGAGTGGAATAACGGGCACCTACGGCAGATAAAGTTTTTCCTTCTTGCTCACAGCGGGTAAGGGTGTCTCACCTTAGGTCCAAACAAAGAGGACCCATCAAAGGGAGCGTCGGCGAAGGAAGACTTGAAGGCCTCCATGAACTGACACAAGCGGAGCCAGGCTTGTCTCCGTAGAGCCACGCCTGTGCCTGCTGCTCTACCCGCCCCTTCGGCCGCATATGAAATGAGCCTCATGGACGAGTTAGAAATTGACGTAAGGATAGCCAACTGACAGCTAACCGACTGGGCTAGCTGCTCAGGTAGGTTACCCGAGAGGGAATCTGACAGCTCCTTGACCAGATCCCTCTGAAGCCTGGTAAAATGTGCCAAATAATTCAGAGACCTTAAAGTAAAGGCCGCTGAAGTCAGGGTGCGCTTCCGCATCTGTCCATGCTCCTAGACTCCTTATTAGGAGGATGGACGGACGTTGAAGCCTCTGCCACGTCCTGTTGTGTAGCAGATACCACCACCATGGCATCTACAGCCACGCCTTTAGTCAGGAACTCCTTCTCGGGTGGGGCAGACAAAAATTTATTAGGACGAGAAGGGACTGGTTCCACTGTATCTGGATGTTCCCACGCCCTTCGACAAACTAAATCCAGGAGCTCGTCGAAGGGCGGAGACACCCAGGAGGCGGAGGGCTGAGCCCCAAAGGCCTTGAGGAGCACTGACTCATCAGCAGAGGGGGTTTGGATATCCAGCCTCGTTGTTTGAGGATCTCTAAGATGTCTGCAAATGAGACATCATCCAAGGACGACTGGGACCCTCCGCATCATCAAGATCAGTGTCCGATGTAATAGACTCGGGGAGTCCACGTGCTTCCTCTTGCACGATCTCTTCCTTGGGGTTCCTCTGAAGACAACTCCGAAGAACCCTCAGGAGGAGGGAACCCCAATGGGGATAACCTCAGGCCCAGGGGCTCCGCTGCCTACGGACAGGGAACTGCCAAAGACCCAGTCTCCACGCCCAGGAAGGTGCCGTAAAGCCGGAGAGATGGTCAAGACTTGGCCAAGGCACTCCTCATAGCTCTGAAAGCCGGACCCCGAATCCTGGGAGTGTCCGTCCCCGAGCCATGATAGCAGACGGAAGTCCCGCAGCAAGCACCGAGAGGAGGCTCGGAACCGATAGCATAGGTCCCAAACATCACCCCGGGTCCAGCTGAAGAAGTCCGTGTACCAAACTCGGACCCGGCGTCTGGTTGGAGTAAGGGTCGGAGCCGACCCCAAGATCTCCACCGGCTCCAACAGCACCTGCTCCCACGGAGCCAGCGGTCGGAGGAGGAATAGCAATGAGATGGGCATAGCTATCGGCTCCAAGCCAACTGGGTCGGAGCCGAAACAAATTTTTGAAAGACTGGGGACTGGAACAGTCTTTGGAGCACCCTGTCTATATCCGAATCCGACATCCTCGATGACTTAAGAGGATACTGAACGGGTTCGAGATGGCCTCTCCAACGGCCCCAAAGGGCTAGGGGACCGGCTCCGAGGCGACTCGATGACTATCGGCGCCGAAGGAATACCCACACTAGTTTCCATCGGTGCCGAGGAGGACTTCGGCGCCGAGGAGGAAGTGTCTGAGCGGGCAACCCTTGTCGGCTCCGAGACCAGTGGAGCCGACGAAGGTGACCCGCCTCTCGATGCCCCAGAGGAGTCGAGACTGGTGGCATCGAGGCAGACCGTTCCACCCTCGGCTCCGAAGTCCTTGGAGCCGAAGGAGAAGCCTGCCTATGTCTTTTGGCGGCCGGATCCGACGGACTGGTCGGAGCCGACGCCTTTTTCTTTTTAGCTGGAGAAGGAGAGGATGCTAAAGCTTCTTCAAAGGAGGGTTTTATTAAGCCTTTAAGAATGAGTTTATTTTTCCTCTCCTGGAGGACCCTCGAGGAAAAGCGTGACACACGCTGCATGACTCTTGTAAATGTTTTGCACCCAAACAATAAACACAGAGAGAGTGGTCATCTGTGATTGACATTTTAAAATTACATTTGGTGCATTTTTTAAAGCCCGAAGGCCTAGGATTCTGAGACATTATGACCAATAATGCAGTAATTCTCTGACAGCAAGAACAACACTATCCTAATTTGACTTGACTTAACTGACTCTACAAAAATCAGTTTACAACTGCCGATTTAAACAATCCGGAACAACAATAAACTCAAGGGGATCTGAAACCCCAAAGGTTTGAGAGGGTTGACTGACCGGAAGGCCCAGCAGATGAAGGAGGCCTGAAATCAGAACCAACGCCCAATCACACTACAAGTTTTCACAAAAAAAACTCCAATCACTACACAAAGCACAGAGTAGCCGTTAAAACAGCTTTTTATGATAGGAACAGCAAATTTCTGACAGAAAAAAGTAAAATACTACTCAGCTCAGCCAGCTCGAGACCACGTCTTCGCTAGTTAGCGGCAAACGAGATCTGGGGGACTGGTAGTGGTGCATCCTGGGATATAGTAAGCTCAGCCAATAAGAGACTTCGCTCTTTGGCATAAGCGTGCCGAGTCGGAGCCGAGGGATCGGCTCCGAACCCATCAGTCAGAAAGTAGGCGAGATAGGATCACATAACATCCTGACTTATACATGGACTCTGCATCAAAAACTAGCGTTTTCTGAATGTCTGTACAGTAAAGCATGCGACTTCTAAAAAGCCAAAGAAGCTACAAATGTCTGCTGCACTACTAAGATGCATTTGTTCTCACTGTGATTTGTATATACTACAGCAAAACTGAAAATATAGTGGGTGAATCACAAAGTCTTAAAGTACAGTTGTGTACACTTACCATAAATGTAGATGTTCGAGTGTATTCATTGTTGCAGTCATTACATTTGGGTAATCTGCAGGCAGGTTGCCCTCAGTCGGCCTGAATTCCAAAGTCTTGGATACAGCATTGGTGCTGTCTCCTCTTCCATGATGTCAGGTCATCAGGGGTATAAAACATGCAGCCGACACCATTTTCTTTAATTTTTCTTGCCCCTGACCCATATAAACTTTACCTTCCTCTACAGGCAAATACACCACATAGGTTGTAGAGGATAGAGAAGGAAAGATAAACAGTAGGATGACAGGGGGATGGCGAGAGGGTAACCTGGACTGCTACAGTGAATACTCGAACATCCACATTTATTTTAAGTGTACACAACTGTACTATGTTCTTTGTGTTTCACTGTTGCAGTCATTACATTTGGGTAGAATCCCAAAGCTATGGTTGGGAGGCTGGAGCTAAACAGCATTAGGTGTGGCTATAAGGCCCTTCAGTACTGCAGTGGCAAAGCCTGCCCTGGACTTAGAGTAGAGAGGCAAATGGTAATGCTTTGTAAAGGTGTGAACAGAACTCCAAGTAGCAGCCTCTAGAATGTCTTTGCTTGGTACTCCTCTGAGAAAGGCTGCCGAAGTTGCAGAAACTCTGGCGGAATGAGACCTAATGCCCTTGGGCACAGGTTTAACATGGTGTAAGTAGCAGAAATGGATGCAGTGGCTTATCCACTTTGAAATTGTCTACTTTGAGATAGCCTTTCCCTCTGATCCTGCAGCATATGACACTAGTAATTGCTCAGTTTTTCTTAGAGCTTTTGTCCTGCTCAAGTAGAATCTTAGTTGTCTCTGTACGTCCAAGGAATGCAGAATTCTCTCCCCTTTGTTCTGCAGATTTGGATAATAAGTTGGCAGATGAATAGTTTGGTTAAGAGCCACACTGGAAACCACCTTACACATAAAAGTAGGATTTGTTCTCAAAGACACCCTTGTCTGGGTAAAATATGCTAAAAGGCTCTACAAACATGAGGGCCTGCAGCTCCTGAACTTTTCTTGCTGAAGTAATTGCTAGTAGCAGAGCTGTCTTCCATGATAAGAACTTTATATCAGTGGTAGCAGCTGGTTCAAATGGAGGCAGGGTGAGCTTTTCCAACACATAATTGAGGTCCCATGCAGGTAATGGCGATCTTCTAGGAGGCCTTAGGTTTTTGGCTCCTCTAAGATAATGCTTTAGTAAAGGATGAGAAAAGATAGGTGGATCTGTATTGTAATGAGCCAAAATGGCAGAGCCATGGATTTTGATTGATGAGAAAGATAGGCCTTTGTCAAGCATCTCAGTTAAGTATTAGAATATCTGAGGAATATGTGGTTCTGCTGTATCTGTTCCTTGTGCTTGATTCCAAGCACAGAATCTCTTCCATTTGTCAGCATAAGATTTTCTAGTACTAGGTCTTCTGGCTTCCAAAATGACATCCATCACAGCTTTACTGAGTGGTGTCGTTCATATGATTACATGATTAGCCATGCTGCCAGGTTGAGAGTATGTAGTTGATTGTGCAGGATCCGATTGTTTTGCTGGGACAGTAGGTGTGGTCTTTGAGGCAAGGTCCAAGCTGGGTATTGAGACAAGTTCCTTAGGAGTGGGTACCAGTATTGGCGGGGCTAGTCCGGGGCAATTAATATCATCTTTGGCTTCTCTTGCCTGAAATTTAGGAGGACCTTGGGTAGAAGAGGCAGAGGAGGAAAGGCGTAAACTGACAAGTTTTGCAAATTGAAGGATAGGGCGTCCACTTTCCATGCTTGGCTGTGATAAGTCCATGTGCAGAATCTTTTCAATTGAAAATTTTGAGGAGGGGCAAATAGATGCATGTCTGGGCTTCCCCTTTCTCTGTTATCATGCTGAATACTTACTTGTGGATTTAGTTTCCACTCGTGAGGATCCATCAGGTTTCTGCTTAAATAGTCTGCCAGAGTATTCTGTTTTCCTGGCAGGAATTGAGCTTGATTTGGTAGGTCAGAGCTGTGTCCCACAGTGCCATGGCTAATCTGCAAAGGGGGTATACGAGTGTGTGTCCCCTTGCTTGTTTATATACAACATGACTGTGGTGTTGTCCGCCTTTATCAGTAGTTGTCCTGGATGAAGTAAGTCCTTGAAGGCTATTAGGGCATTTTGAACAGTTAGCATCTCTTTCTGGTTGATATGTAGATGCATTTGATTTGGTGCCCATATGCCCTGAATGCATCTTCCTGCCATGTGGTCCCCCTGGCATAATCTGATGCATCTGTTGAGGTTTGACTGGCAGGGGGTAGAGTGAAGGGCCGTCCCAGGTTTTGGTGACAGGCCTTTGCCCACCATAGAAACTCCTGTTGCAGGCAGGGGATGAGAGGAATAATTGTTTCCAGACTGTGTGAATGTTGACTCCATAAACTTTTTAGGTACCACTGAAGTTTCCTCATATGCAGTCTTGCATACAGAATTAGTAGGATGCCATGAAGCCCAAAGCCTGCAAAATTTGTCTTGCAGAAGACTGGGTTTTTGTTGCCAGTTTGAAGTAAGTAGTCAGTTGTATTTGTTTGTCTGGCGAGAGATAAGCAATCTGGGCAGTTGTATGCAAGCTTGCACCCAGGAATGTTATCTTTTGAGAGGGTACCAGTTGTGATTTTTTTTTGTTTAGTGTGTACCCTAGGCATGCTAGAAGCCTTTTCACAAATGCCAGGTGTCATAGAAGACTGTCCTTGTTCTCTACTTAAATGAGACAGTCGTCCAAGTAAGGATATATTTGAATACTTGTCTGCAAAATGCAATTACTGGTGCCAGGCACTTTGTAAAGACCCTGGGCGCAGTAGATAAGGCAAAGGGCAGTGAAGAGAATTGGTAATGCATTAAGCACGCCTTGAATCTGAGGTATCTTCTGTACAACTGTCTTATTGGGACATGCAGGTATGCCTCTTAAGTCTAAAGTCACCAGCCAAGTATTCCTGCCCAGAAGGTGCAGAAGCTGTTGCAAAGTGAGCATTTTGAATTTTGGAATGTACAGGTATGTGCTCAAAATCGATAAATCCAGTACTGGCCGCCAGGCATTGTCCTTTCTGGGTACCAAGAACAGCCTTGAGTAAAAACCTTGTCCTTTTTCCTGTTCTGGTACTGTCTGAATGGCCCCCATATCCATGAGGGACGTAACATGTTTCTGTGCCTCTGCCCATTGATTTATTGTCAGGTCTGGCCAACCATTTGTCATTGGCAGAGTCTGAAAATGAATCTGTATCCCTGTGATACGATGTTCAGTACCCACTTGTCCTGGGTTATTAACTGCCAATTTTGAGCAAAAAGTGCTAATTTTCCCCTTATGGGTGCTGCCAAAAGATAAGTGCTTTGTGTAGGCAGAGGGAAGTCATTGGGATTGCTTTCTTTAGGTTTGTGCTTTATCCCCTCCGGATTTGGAGGTGGATGCGCCCCATTGCTTTGGCCTGTATGAGTCTTGAGCATGATACCTGGAACCCTTAGGGCGTCTGGATTTGCCCCTTTGAGCTCTGTCTGACACAGGAAAGGACCAATTTTTTGTAGGCCAGTGTCTACTGAATCAAGGTGGCTGCACTTGTAAGAAATCTTTAACAGTTTGCATAGACTTAGCTTTGTCTTCCAATTTCTTTAAAACCTCTTCTGCCTTAATACCAAACAGAGAATCATGCTGTAAAGGTGCATCTAGTAATTTAGCTTTAACATGATCAGGCAAATTTTGTTCCTTTAACCAGGCATGCCACCTAATCACAGATCCAGTAACTGCAGCCCTGCAGGAAGCCTCTAAAGAATCAAAACCACATTGCAAAGTATGCTTTCCAACTTGTTCAGCTGCATGCAATAATTCCTGCAATTCTTTATTTTCTGCACATTCTGAAAACATCATTTTCTGTTTCAGCAATCCCATAACATGTTGTTGGTACTTAAGAATATGAAAATGACAGTTTAAGGACCTAATTGTCAAGGTTGCAGATATATAAACCTTTTTTCCCCATATGTCCAGCGCCCTTGAATCTCTGTCGGAGGGGGTAGGGTTTTTTGCTGTTGAGGCCTTAACTCCCTTTGGACCCTGTGAAATAGTTTCAAGATCAGCAGCAGGGTTTCCAAGTAAAAATTTATGAGAGTCAAGAACCCTGTAATACCAGTCAGGCTTACTGGGAGCCGGAGGAAATGAGTCAGGGGTCAGACTTGACTCCGAAAAGACATCATCCACAATGTCTAACAGGGGGAATGGCTAAAGGCTTGTGCTGAGGGAATAGGAGGAAATCCCTGAGCCTCTTTTTTGATTCTGAGAAGTCTTGACTTTCCCAGTGAAAATGCTCCCTCAAAGTATGCAACATTCCCCCAAATGAATAATCCTCAGGAGGAGATGCAGATGGAATAGACTCCTCAGCATCAGAATCCTCATAGGGAGGTAAAGATAATTCCTGATCAGAAGAGAATCAGAAGAAATAGAAACCTGATCTGAAGATTCATAGTCAGTGTCTTATCTAGACCTCTTATCTGGTGGGGGATGGGTACCCCTGATCAAGGTATAAGGTCTTCAGCCATTTTGATAATCTGTTTTTTAGGCATAGAGGCCTGAGCACGTGGCTTAGGCATAGTTTTTTTAGTTTTAGAAGGTGTCTTTGTCTTTGGTTTTGCAGCTTTCATCGGTTTGATATAAAAATGCTGAGGTCTGAATACACCCTCAGAAGCCGGTGCCTGCTCAGCGGCTCTGGACCCATCCGAGGGAGATACATCCGTTGCTCCAATACCCTGAGTATTTTGCGGCATGCCGAACTCCACATGGGTGTTGGTAGAGGCCTGCGACTCGAAGGTAGCAGGTATCAGGGGCTGTGAAGGCGCCTCACTGAGTACCGGCAACTGGCTTAAGAGAAGCTTTGTCGGTTTTGGATCTCGACTGCCTTTCTCTGTCCTTTTCTTTGCATTTTGTATGTATTCTGGTAATCGGATTGCTATCCGACGACATCTCTGGGTAGTTAAATCTGTTTCCAAAATACTAAGATGCAAAAATATACCGACGCTTAATAGTGCGTTAGTTAAATCTAGCACAAAACCGACAGCCAAGCACATTGTGATAAGGGCCTAGGCAAGGAATACAGTATAAATGGAAATCCTTATACGGTATTTGCTTCCCACAAGTAATACAATTATTAACTTTTTCTGGTATCGGTAAAAAGCAAGAAAAAAGTTTTCCCAACGGGGTACTTAGCTTTATTGAAGACTTCGGTTCTGAAACTTAAACACGAATATTTCAGCAGTCGGCCGACTGGCACTTGTGAAATGCTTCTGCTTCGGGCACCGCGCGGCAAGAAAGACTAAAGAAAATGGCGTCAGCTGCATGTTTTATACCCCTGACGTCATGGAAGAGGAGACAGCAACCGACGCAGGACCCAAAATTCAGGCCGACTGAGGGCCACCTGCCAGCAGATTATCCAAATGTAATGACTGCAACAGTGAAACATGAAGAACATCTAGTGTTCCTATATTTTCTTGAACGAAATAAAAAAAAATAGTCTTTTTGAATTCATTAATCCTCCAATCCTCACCTCTCACTTGTTTACGTACATCTACCATGTGGAAAAAGATATGCACAAACCATAAAGATAGCTCCAAAACAAGTAGACTCTTCTGCAACAAGACTGCTCAAAACATTACCACTTCCATCATTAAAAACAGGTACCCTTGTCTCTCCAGATCTTTCTACACTTGAGTATTAACATGGCAAGAAAAGGGGACCATAAAACAGTTACTTGGAAAGTGGAGGACAGAAGGGGAAGTTACGGACAAACTCTGTTAAGGTGTTTCATCACAAAATGCCAGCTACAACAGTAGCAAAATAAATGAGAGAAAGAGAATGATGCAGAAACTGCATAGAAGTCCAAGCAAACATAGCAAGTACAATAAGGTGATACAAAACACAGACCATTCCAACACCAAACACTATTTCCGTTAAGAAGGTTTTAAGAAAACTGCAGAAGAAAGACAAGGACAGACCCTCACACAGTCAGTGGAACAGAAAGTTTCACATGTGAGGAGCCTGAATGTAAATGATAACTTATCTAATGTCAAGATGTACCTGTGAAACCACAAGTAGCCCCTGGGAAGCCCAAGTGCAAAGCCTGAGCAGGGCAATACATCACCACCACTTCCTTTAGGTAAGAGGAATCCAAGATGTGAATATACAACTAACTACTAAGACCTTATAATTCTTTAACATGCTGCTACTCTAACATCAGACTTCTGAATCATTTGCAGACTATCAGGCCCAGTGTTGAACAGTCACAGGTACAGAGGATAAACTTTCTTAAATACCTCTATCTTACAAAAAAAAGTACATTTTAACATCGAAGAGGTGGTCAATCCTCTCTAAACAAACTTGTATACTTGCAACAATGATTCCTTTTCATCTTTCTCTATCCAATATAACTGTTGGGAGTGGAGATGCTTGTTGATCAAATCTGCCTTCCCAAACGTTGCCTTCTCACAAAGCCCTTGCAGCCCTACCTAGCCTCATATCAAGTTTATCTAGTACAACACAAATAAACCTTACAGTCATGGAAAAATGAGGTTGAACCCTGAGAAAACATGACAATGGATCGGGCAGACTGAGATAATTTCGTATCCTGTTTCATCTTTCCATCAAATTAGATTTGTTGAGACAGAATCCCAAGTTTCTATCTTGGGTGGGGTCAAGCCAGTTCAGGACAGAAGCCCCAGAGAAAGCTCTTGCCTCCTGGAAATTGCAACCAATTTGTAATACTTGGCAAAAGCATGTAATGTAGACCAAGAAGCTGCCACACATTTCTTTCACTGTAGAATTTCTCAAAAAGGCAGTTGGGGTGGCCATTGATCTGGTGGAAATGGCTTTTGGTCTGCATGGGAGACGCTCTTTCTTACTTGTACAAAGAAAAGTTAGACAAACTAACAGTCATTTATAAAGAATTGTTTAGAAACCTTTTCCAATCAACCTGGGATGAAAAACAAACTGAGAATACTTTCTAATGGACTTAGTTTAATGTAAATAAAATTTGAGTTGGCATGAACATTTAGTGCGTTGTGTTCACTTTACTTTGTGTGGTTTGAAAAAAAAAAAAAAGAGACCGTACTTACAAATAATGGCTTTGGTCAAGACAGATTTTGAAGCTACCCTTGATAAAATGATGTATAGGTTCTCAAAAATTTTACTTTTGTAGAAGATCAGTTAAGGAGCAACAGATAAGACACAAAGTTACAATACTCTCCTGGCAGAGGTAATAGCAATCAGGAAGAAAAATTCCAGAACAGAAAATTTAGATCTACTGAAGCTAGCTCAAATGGAGCTTTCATCAAAGCCTCCAAAATTAAATTCAGATAACACAGGGGCATGAGGGTCCTTTACAGATTTGGAGAAGGCCTTTAATAGTTTGTGGGAAGCCAGAGAATGATTCTGGAAACTTTAATAGTTGCTGGAAATACAGTCTAACTGTACTCTAATTGTGGAAAAAATAGATCCTTTTCCGTACAGGATTGCTAAGAAGTATAAATCTCAGATATGGGGACAAAGAGGCATAACATTCAGTGAGGAAGCCCATAAGAAAATCCTTTCCACTTAATTTTATATACCTTTACAGTAGACCATTTCTGGGAAGCACACAGAATCTAAACTACTAAGGGTGGGTTTCCTGGCTATTATAGGAATTGGAGATATAATGCAGTAAACTTGAGATTGGGCAAGTTCCGCTGAGGCAGACCAGATAGGTAAGAAAAGATTCAGTTATGGGTCATGAGGAAAGGGAGGCTTTCACTTGAGGCTTCAGTGGGGTAAACCACATCTGTCTGGGCCAGAGGGCAGCAATAACAATCACAGAATATTTGCATTGCAATACTTTCTGAAGAAAACAAGAAATGAGGGAAAGGAAGGAAGGGAAAGTAGAACAGGGTTCCACTGACAAACTGGAGCATCCCTT
This sequence comes from Protopterus annectens, assembly GCF_019279795.1. Lineage (NCBI taxonomy): Eukaryota > Metazoa > Chordata > Ceratodontiformes > Protopteridae > Protopterus > Protopterus annectens. The sequence continues at coordinate 495,785,107 of NC_056749.1, read as the reverse complement.
AAAGACTGCCCCGACTAGGGGCAAGAGGGTGAAGCAGCAGTTTAATTTCATATTGATGGGAGTAACAAAAAGAATGCAGTACAGCATGCCCCAGCAGCTAAACATCTATTAATCCATCAATGGGTTGAGGGACCACTTGAGAGACATCAAGTCAGACATGCCTAGCTTGTCTACTAAGCAGCTGACTCTCAGGAATATGCACAGCTACTAGAAAGCAAAGTACATCTACTGCCATACGGTCACATCCTCTCTACCAAGGAGGTAAGATTCTGTACCTCTCCTTGTTGATATACCAAACCAGTGACACATTGGGCATTTGGATCACAATCGCTCCATGGGGAAGAAAGTCCCGAAATTCTTGGAATGCTAGGAGGCCATCTCTTGTCTCCAGAACACTGATATGAAACTTGACCTCTGCTTGTGCCAGTAGACCTTGGACCATTCGTTTCTCAAAATGCTCCAACCCCACCTCAAAGAGAAAGCACCCTTCGTAACTACTGCTTGCTGAAGGAGGTAAAACAAAAGGGCAGTCAAGCAAAAGATTGTGTCATGCAGACTGGTAAAGACAGAAGATCTGACATCTGTGACCATAGGTAGAAGAGTAAATACTGAAGAATTCTCATGGGAAGGGAGACATTAAACACTATTACCAGGTAAGCCACCATGAATCCTAGCACTTTTCAAACCAATACCGTTGGAGATATTGTTGCTGCATGAGGGAGAAAAAAAAAAACACTGATCTGACAGTATGCACTCTGTGGTTGAAGACTGATAATGTAACTTTCTGCATTTATGTAGCAAACAATGAACTTTGTGTTCTGTGTAATGCAGAGGCATGACTTTTCAATACTGGTTGATAACCTAAAGAAAAACAAAACTGTAAATGTAGTCTATTGGTGACAGTTAAGGACTCCAAGCCTGCTGCATAGAGAATCCAATGAACTAGACAGGAAAACATGTGAATCTCTCCAAGTTGCAGGTGGGCATGTGTCTACTGCCATGCACTTAAGACAGGGCAATGAAATGATAGTAACTAGGTCCTATCAAGATGTATAGGTACCTTCTGGATTTTTTTGCAAATTTTCATTTGGAGGAAAGCATCCTGGAGGCCGATGGAGCACGTAATCGTCTTTGGTTACACATGGTAAGATGGTTTGCTTAGTAACCGTTCTGCATGAGGTCTTTATGACAACAGTGGTTTTAGACTGAAATTCCACAACTGGTTTGGGTTCCTAGTTTTCCTTTGGTAATAAAGGATCCAGAATAATTTTCTGATCCCCTCTGGTCTGGTCAGACTTCTCAGATGGCTCATTTTTGAAGAGCAAATTACTTTTTGGCCGCTCTGCACTGGTGAGATGTGACAACTGAAAGTTGCATCGTTGGGGGACTGGAGTAAAAGGAAAATAGAATGATACATTCTCTGGATATTCTCTCTCTCCCCCATTTATGCTGCCCAATTGGCCAACCACCCACTTCAGAAGAGAGAAAGATGCCCTTGACTACAACAAAAGGTGGAGAGTCAGGCAAGCCTTCAGAGACCAATTCTGCCTTTGCATAAAGAAACCATGAAAACCCTGATACTACAGATCACAATGACCTCTTGGTCAATCTGATGTTGCTGGCAGTTCCGTGGATGTGCAGGCTGGAGAAACTAGAGTGGCGTCCAACACTGTACCCACTGAAGTCGCCAATGCCATCGGACATATCTCAGCTCCTAGATCACTAGCTGGCGGCTTGTCCGTACCCAGAGGTGCAGTTGTTTTTCCGGCCTAGCTACTTTGGACTTCTTTCTTGGCAGTTTGGACAAAACGGCAGGCACCGCTTCCATACCCAAAGCAAGATGCTTAAGACGTTGGTTTTCCATGAATAAGTTAAGGGCTGTGAGATGGCTGCACAGAGTTTGAGAGACGAACGACTGGCAAATGAACATGCTTTTTTAGTTGTGGGTAGGCCCTAAACTAGAGAGTCAGAGGTTGTGTCTATCTTTGTGCAGAATTTCACGTCTGCACTTATATTTTCCCTTCCTGGATGACATGGACGGAATCAGTTAAATGAAGATCAAATAAACAGCAGCCAGAACAGAAAATGTTCCCCACTGGGGTACTTACCTTTTTGAAGACAATGGGGTGGAGCAGAACAAGCAAGCTGACGTTTCACTGACAGCAGAGAAGTTCAGAGGTCTGTGCATGCAGAACACAGTTTATCGTACCTACGCGTGACGTCTCATGTAACATACAGCAGCCAGGCTAAGCATTTCTATATGGGCCGGGCATTCGGGTTGCCTCAGCTGGAGGATCCCTCAGATTTAGAATACTGCACAATGTGAATAGAAGGACATGCCCGATATTAAAGACCACAATTATCTCTTGGTCACCTGCTAAACAGCCGCCTTTATGGCTGTTCCTATCAGAGGTACAAACAAAGGCTTGACAATGGAGTTTCCTAAACCTCAGGGAATTGAAGCCCTACTGATTTCTGTTGAATGGTCACCGAGGGCTCTCAAATCTAACTCGTATGGCAGAAAAAGTCTTGCCTTCCTCTTTAGACCTGGAAAAAAAATCTTTCACTGTAGGACCAAAAAGGAGGAGAAATCAAAGGAAGAGTTGGTGAAAGATGCTTAGAAATTGTCTGCTAAGTCACACAGGCTGAGTCAAGCATGATGGTGCATTGTGAGACCAGCATTTTACAGGTTCATAGGTTGGTATTAGGCTATCAGCCCTAGGGCCTATGCAAGCCTAGCCATAACAATTCCCTGGATATTTCTTCCCACAATATTCACTTCTCTGGACCCCTGACATGATCCCCGGAGTGAATTTCCCATCTCCCATCCAATCATCAAGTTTCCTTTTGAAGACGGCCTATGAGGCGCTCTGCTTGACATGTATGGACAGTCTATTCCAGAGTATGGGGAGTCTCTGGATCAGGAACCTATCCCTCCAGCATGTTTTGATCATTGTGATGACAAGGTTTAGATCCCTGGAGCGTGTAGCTCTGAGGGATTGGGATTTCTTTAAGTGGAACATGTCCAACAGCTCAGGGTTTGACATGGCCTTGTATGTTAAGCAGAGATCGCCTCTGAGTAGACACCATGCCACAGAGTATAGCTGGCGGTTTTTTTTACTGTCAGCATACGGCATCTGCTTTAGGCCTGTGATTCCTTTAGTGAGGTATTTCTGTGGCCTTTCCAGCTGTTGCAGATGTCGTGTGCGGTACATACCAAACGGGGCATTATACTCTATAATGGGTCTAATGAGGGATGAGTACAATGGGACAATGACCTCCTTTTTTCTGGATGAAAAGTCCTTAGTGATGAGGTGTGGCACATAGGATTTCCTGACTGTTGTGGCAATGTGGTTATCGAAAGTGAGACCACTGTCCACCTGTGTACCTAAGTCTCTCATCACACTTTCGATGTTTAGTGTCCTGCCACCTATGTGCAATTCATGGGTACATGTTTTTTTTCCAAAGGGGGTAACTATACATTTCTTGTCATTAAGCTTGAGCCCATGGCTCTGGCACCAGACATCTGTTTGTGTAAGGCCCTTTTGTAGAATATCCACATCATTTGGGGATCCATTAATGGCTCCCAGTTTGCAGTCATCTGCGAGCTTTGTTAGCCAGAGTCCCTTAGTGTTGGCCTAAACCTCAGAGAAGTAGATGCCAAACAAGAGTGGTCCCAGGACTGGACCCTGAGGTACTCCACTTGTCACTTGTCTGTAGCTGCAACTGGAGTCGGCTACTTTTACAGTCTGGGTTCTGTCAGGAAGCCAGTTGGCAAACCATCGAGTGACGTAGGTATTTATGCCCAGCTTAGTAAGTTTATCTATGATTCAAGAGTGAGGGATGGTGTCAAAGGCCTTGGCGAGGTCCAGATAGGCTGTGTGGACCGCCTTACCCTCGTTCACTGCTCTGGAGAATTATTAGAAGAAGTCAATCAGATTCAGGAGACAAGATCGGCCCTTCACAAACCCAAACTGGGTGGGGTCCAGTGTTTGAAGGTTGCCAATGTCTGTTTATAAGTTCCATGACAATGCGTTCCATGCCCTTGCAGATCAGGCTTGTCAGACTGATGGGACGGTAGTTCCCGGGATCCAAGGCGGATCCTCCCTTGTGGAGCAGGATAACTGTAGCAGTGCGCCACGCAGTGGGCACGAAGCCTGAGGTGAGGCTATGATTAAACATGACACTTAAGAGGGGATGCCAGTTCATTTTGTAGTTCATGTAGTACACAGCCTGGGATGTCATCTGGTCCCATGGATGCTGTATTCTTAGCTTTGGAGAGTGCAGTTTCTACCTGTGTGGCCGTGATTCTCGGAATTTGGCAATCTTTTGGTATTGAGATGGGCCCTTTAGGGGGTGAAGTTGGCACTAAATCGATCTGCCAGGATATTGGCAATATCCTTGGGATCAGTATATTTAAAGCCATTCTGTTGTAGCTCAGAGCAGATCTGAGCATTGCCATTTAGATTCTTGACATAACTATAGAATGCCTTGTGGTTGTCTTTGGAATCTTTGACAATTTTATTTTCGTAACTAGCTTTTGAGGATTTTATGAGGGATCTCAGCTTCTTACGGAGGCTGGTGAGGGAGCTTTTTGCATCCTGGGATTTTCCTCTTTTCTGCAACAGTTTCTTCCTTCTGTTGTATAGTTTGTTTATAGCAGGGGACCACCAAATTGGCATCCTTTTTTTGGAGAAGAGCATCTTGGTACTATTTGGGATGGCACGATTCATGCATGAGTGGATGTCCTCTTACAGTGCCTTAGTGTAGGATTCTGCAGTCGAACTTCCAGATCCCGTCTGTGTGGGTGTTGTGAAGTTTGTCACTTCTGACTTCAGTAGCATGAAGTTGGCTTTGGAGAAGTTTTTTAAGGAGGTTTCCTTACTGGGTGGTGGGGGTGGGATGTGGATGTCAAAGGTGATTTGCTTATGGTCAGACCTGACCACTGGTGTGGAGCATCTATCTCCCATGTTGGCAATGACCAGGTCTAGGATATTGGAGCCCCTGGTGGGACAATGGATTAGTTGATCCAGGGCGTTGGAATTTATGAATTCCAAGAACCGTTGGGAATTGGAGTTGGTACCCGAGTAGTTTTCCCAATTAATGGCAGGGTAGTTGAAATCACCCAGTATTAGGGTGTTTGGTTATATCTTAATATTTTCCAGTATGTTTAGAAAGGTGTAGTGAGAATCTTGGGGCATGGTGGGGGATCTGTAGCAAGCTACAATTTGGATTGCAGTCTTACCTAGTGTTAGTTGCACCTGGAGAATTTCAGATGCATTGTGTTGGGCAACTAGCCTGGAGGTGTGAATATGGACACTCCTCCACATTTAGTGTTTCGGTCTTGGTTTTGTGGCTGAAAAGTGTGGTAAGAATTGTAGCCTGGTATTGCAGGAGTGCTCTCTGGAGCCTTGAACCAGATCTCAGTTACTGCACAGATATCGATGTTCTCCATTTTTAGGAGTGCCTCGAGAGAGTGCATTTTGAGGTTTAGACTTCTAGCACTGAGTAGCATTACCTTCAGATTTTGCATGCTTGTATCTGCTACAGTGGTGGTTTTATCCGTTGAACATTGCCTAAAAAAGGCACTATAGGGGTGGCAAGAGCTTTAGCCAGTAACCTGAATCCCAGGGGTGACAGGTGCAGACCATCTCTAGCAAAGCATTGTGGTTTGTCGAGCATGTCTTCCCAGGCAGACAAATACTGGATCCCCTTTGAATGACACCAGAAGCTTAGCCAATTGTTGAAGTCAATCATTTTGTCCTTATACTGTGGTATCATTCTGGGCGAAGTCAAGATGCTACTCAGGGCTAGGGTCATACCTGCCTGGGTTACATGATCCAAGAGCTCTTCCATGTCTCTTTTCATGTAGTCCAGGGAGGTATGTCTCAATTCATTCACTCCAGCATGGACAATGAGAGAGTCGTATTTATACTTGTTGTGGAGTGACTTGAGTGCATGCGTTATGTGGCGGATCCTGGCACCCGACAGGCAGCTGACTGCAATTTTCTATTTGTTCAGCCTGGTGAGTGGGACATCAGTGTGCCTGACCTAGAGAGTCACCTATGACTAAAATGTTTGGTACACTGTCTTGCCTTAGGGACAGTTGTTGGGTGGCACACTGGTGTTGTGTGCTATGTGTCAATTTGGTTGTGACTGGTGTTTGTTTGCATTTCGGCTTCGGAGGTACTTGGTGCTTGGGCAGGTTAATGTTAAGGGCCTCCGCATATGTGGGTTTAGTGTGGGTGTTGATGGTGTGGGTTTTGAAGGGCTATGAGTTGCTTGAGGTGAAATGCAGGTGTTAACCTTCTCCTGACTGTCTAGCACAATCTTGGCCGGAGAGAGCTTTGCTTCCAGTTTGGCTATGTAAGTGCATCTCTCGCAGGTTGTAGTGTTGGGTGGTAGGAGGAGAGGATTGTCTGTGTACATGAGGCAGTTGTTGCATTGCCCCAGTATGCCCAGATTCACCAGGTGGACAGGAGAAATCACCGGAAGCTGACCCTTGGACATGCCTGTTTAGGTGCTTTTTTGTAAAGTTTAAGAGCTGTTTTCCCTTACCTTTGCAAGGTACTTTGCAATTCTAGGCTTAGTGCCTATGATTAATTTCTCCTTATTGACAAGGAGAGCTGAGTGCTTAAATCAGTTTCAGCCTTCCTAGTGCTTTCCAGCAGGTTCTAGAGCAAGTGCTAGTCACAGGGGTTCAGATTTTAGTGCTACTACTGAGAAACCAGCTAACTCTAAGGGAAAATTTTAAGAGCAGACTTTCTGACACCTGGAATAGTTTAACTGTAACCTCACAGTGCTGCACGATGTGAAAAATGTGCAAACACACGCGCTTTTAAGCCAGAAAGTTGAAAGGGATAGAAATCAGCCCAAAAAGGCTAATAAAATTACAATTTCAGAGCTGGAAACCACTCCTCTAGTGTTAGATAGGCAGTACAATGCTCACCAGTCCCACTGGTAAGCAGTAGGACTTCCCTCTACCACAGCAAGGTCTGGATAGCTCTGAGTACAGACAATAAAGTCCTGAGACAAGCAAAGCCTGGGATATGGACTGGCTAGAAAAGGTGGGAAACGAGCAAACAAACTAGTATTTTTTTTGTTGTTGAAACAGGCTAAACAATGCAATAATACAGTAAATAAACACAGAAAAGGCCAACACACTTGAGTGTGTAGTCCTAAACAGTAAATGCAATTAAAACTCTACAAAATTAGCAATTTAAAACTTTTTAAATGAAGCAAGGCAAGCGCACAACTGAAAAACGATTTAAGAGGCAGTAACGCAGCAGAATAAGTAGCTAGTCTACATATACAGAGAAGTCTATATATACAGAAAAGCAGCGAAAACACACAAACACTTCAGATGCAGTGCAACTTAGAGCACTTGAGTTGTAGCAATATTAAGGCAATTACAGTCATAACAAATGCTCTAAAATATACTCTATTTCCAAAATGTTTGGGAAGCACAGTCAGAACACAAGGAGATTCAAGCAAAAACATTTTTTTTTTTTTTGAAAGGGAAAAAGGAGAAACAGAAGGCCTTATCAAATGTTCTCTCTGTATTAGGTAGAATGAGCTAATGACACTAGACTGGGAGGAGTGTCCCAGATCAGATTTACAGTAGGGGTGGGCAACTGCAAAGCCACCAAGTATAACAGCAAGACACCAACAGGGAGGGAGGGTAGGGACAACACTAAAGCTATTAGCCTGCAGAGAGTAAGCACTACAGAAAGCCACAAAATGAAAGTTTTTAAACAGATAAAAGAGCAATGAGACTCTACAGAATGCTTTTTTAACTGCAAACAAATCAGTTTAACGTGCAGATTAGTTAATAGCAATAAAAATGCACTCAAAAAAGAACAGTTGTGTACCTACCATAAATGTAGATGTTAGAGTGTATTCACTGTTGCAGTCATTACAATCGGGTTATCCTGCTGGCAGGCTACCCGCAGTCATCCCGAGTTCCAAAGTCTAGGTCCGGCGTGGGTTGCTGTCGCCTCATCCCCGACGTCAGTGCGCCAGGGGTATAAAAGATGCAGCCGACTCCATTTTCTTCAGTTTTTCCTGACCCAGATGTCAGGTGCCCCTAAAATAATAGGCTAAATTATGCCAATAAGCATGCATACACAAAAAAAACAACTTTTCCTTCATCTACAAGCAAATACACCACATAGGTTGTACAGAATAGAGAAGTACAGATAAGTCCCAGCAAGAAAAAGGGGGATGGTGGGAGGGTAACCTGGACTGCAACAGTGAATACACTCGAACATCTACATTTATGGTAGGTACACAACTGTACTATGTTCATTGTGTTTCACTGTTGCAGTCATTACAATTGGGTTGAATCCCAAAGCTAAGGTTGGGAGGCTGGTGCTAAATAGGATTAGGAGAGGCTATCAGGCCCTGCAGAACTGCAGTGGCAAAGCCTGCCCTGGATTTAGAGTAGAGAGGTAAGTGATGGTGCTTTGTAAAAGTATGCACTGAACTCCAATTTGCAGCCTCTAAGAGGTCTTTGGTTGGTACTCCTCTGAGGAAGGCTGCTGAAGTGGCTGCTGCTCTGGTTGAATGTGGCCTACTGCCCTTAGGCACTGATTTGCCATGCTGTGAATAGCAGAAACGAATGCAGTGGCCTATCCACTTTGAAATAGTCTGCTTTGAGATAGGCTTTCCTTGTGATCCTGCAGCATATGACACAAAGTTGCTCAGTCTTTCTGAAAGCTTTAGTTCTGTCCAAATAGAAGTGTAACTGCCTATGTCCAAAGAATGCAGAATTTTCTCACCCTTGTTCTGTGGATATGGGTAAAAGGTAGGCAAGTGAATGGTTTGATTGAGGGCCACACTGGACACCACCTTAGCCATAAATGTAGGGTTTTGTCCTTAGAGAAACCCTGTCTGGATGAAAAATGATGAAAGGTTCCACAGCCATGAGTGCTTGTAACTCCGAGACTCGCCTTGCAGAGGTTATGGCTAGGAGCAGAGCTGTTTTCCAGGATAAGAATTTAATATCTGCTGTTGATGCGGGCTCGAAAGTAGGCAGTGTGAGTTTTTCCAAAACAAAATTGAGGTCCCAGGCCGGAATTGCTGCTCTCCTTGGAGGTCTAATGTTTTTGGCCCCTCTGAGGTACTGCCTTATTAAAGGATGAGAAAAGATAGGTGGTTCCATATTGTAATGTGCAGAAATGGCAGAGGCATGAATCTTAACTGATGAGAAAGAAAGGCCTTTGTTCAGCATCTCAGTCAGGTACTGTAAAATCTGAGGAATGTTTGGTACAGATGTGTCAATGTCTTGTTCCTGGTTCCAAGTACAGAACCTCTTCCATTTTTCTGCATAAGATTTTCTGATACTGGACCTCCTGGTCTCGAAGATAACATCCATAACGGCTTTTGAAAGAGGAGTGCTCTGAATGGTTACATTATCCGCCATGCTGCCAGATTTAAGGTCCTGAGTTGGCTGTGCAGGATCGGATTGTTTTGTTGGGTCAGCAAGTGAGAAGTTTGAGGCAATATCCATGCTGGACCTTGAGACAAGCTCTTTAGGATTGGGTAACTGTGCTGGCGTGGCCAGTCCGGTGCAATCAGAATTTTTGGCTTCTCGTTTGACCTTTAGGAGTACTCTAGGAAGGAGAGGTAGTGGGGGAAAAGACCATACTGTTAGATTTTTCCAGCTGAATGATAGGGCGTCCACTTTCCATGCTTGCTTGTGGTAAATCATTGTGCAAAATCTCTGCAATTGACAGTTGTGAGGGAAGGCAAATAGATCTGTCTGGGCATCCCCATTTCCTTATTATCACCCTGAAGACTTGTGGATCCAGTTTCCATTCGTGGGGATCCATGAGGTTTCTGCTTAGTCTGCCAGAGTATTTGTTTTTCCTGGCAGGAATTGTGCTTGCAGGTGAACTTGAAAGGCCAATGCTGTGTACCATAAGGTCACTGCTTGTCTGCAGAGGGGGTAGGAATGAGTAACCCCCTGCTTGTTTATGTACCACATGAAGGTACTGTCTGTCTTTATCAGTAATTGTCCTGGATGAAGCAGGTCCTTGAAAGCTGTCAGGGCATTTTGAACAGCTAGCATCTCTTTTTGATTGATGTGAAGATGCATCTGGTTTGTAGGCCATGTGCCCTGAATACATTTTCTTGCCATATGGGCCCCCCCAGGCATAATCTGATGCATCCATTGTCAATGTCTGTCTGGCTGTGGGTAAACTGAATGGCAGACCCTTGTGGTGACAAGCTTCTGCCCACCATCGAAACTCCTGTTGTAGACAGGGAATGAGTGCAATTACTGTCTCCAGGCGGTGGCAATGCTGAGTCCAAGCACTTTTCAGATACCGCTGTAATTTCCTCACATGCAGTTTGGCATATGGAATTAGTAGAATGCAGGATGCCATGAAACCCAAAGCCTGCAGGATTTTCCTTGCAGATAAGTGGGTTTTTGTTGCCAGCTTCTTGAAGTAAGTAGTCAGTTGTTTTTGCTCGTCTGGCGTGAGATAAGCCATCTGGGCAGTTGTATTTAAGCTTGCACCCAGGAATATTATCTCTTGAGAGGGCACTAGTTTTGATTTATTTTCGTTTACTGTGTACCCCAGGCCAATTAGTAATCTTTTTACAAACGCCAGATGCTTTAGAAGAGTGTCTTTGTTCTCTGCTTGAATAAGGCAGTCATCCAAGTACGGATATATTTGAATTCCTTTTTGTCTGCAAAACGCAATTACTGGTGCCAGGCATTTTGTTAAGACCCTGGGCGCAGTAGCTAAGCCAAAGGGCAGTGCAGAGAATTGGTAATGCATTGAGCCAGCTATTAATCTGAGGTATCTTCTGCAAGATTGTCTGATTGGGACATGCAGGTATGCCTCCTTTAGGTCCAAAGTTACTAGCCAAGCCCTCTTGCCCAGCATGGGCAGCAGCTGTTGAAGAGTCATCATCTTGAATTGTGGAACTTCCAGAAACTATTTAGTATAGACAGGTCCAGAATTGGTCTCCAGGTGTTGTCCTTCCTGGGTACTAGGAAAAGTCTGGAGTAAAATCCTTGCCCCTGCTCTTGTTGTGGTACTTGCTGAATGGACCTCATGTCTATGAGGGCTGTAATTTGTTTTTGTGCCTCTGCCCATTGATTGTGTGGCAGGTCTGGCATGCCCTTTGACCTTGGTAGAGTGTGAAAATGGAACCTGTATCCTTGGGACACCATATTCAGGACCCATTTGTCTTGGGTAACCATTTGCCAATTTGATGAAAAAAGTGCTAGTTTTCCCCCTAAAGGGGCTGTCAAAAGAAAACTGTTTGGAACTGGTAGAGGAAAGTCATTGGGACTGTTTCCTGTAAGGCTGTGATTTGTCTTCTCCGCTTTTGGAGGCAGGATTACCCCATTGTTTAGGCCTGTATGAGCCTTGGGGCTGAGATCTGCCTCTGGGATGCCTGTATCTGCCTCTTTGTGGTCTGTCTGAGTGTGGAAAGGACCAATTTTTATAAGGCCACTTCCTGCTAAACCTGGGTGGCTATACCTGTAAGAAATCCTCGACTGTCTGCATGGATTTTGCTTTATCCTCCATTTTTTTCAACACCTCTTCTGCTTTAGTACCAAACAAAGTATGCTGTAATGGTGCATCTAATAACTTTGTTTTAACATGATCAGGCAGATTTTGTTCGTTTAACCAAGCATGCCTTCTAATAACAGAACCTGTAACAGCGGCCCTGAAAGAGTCCTCCATTGAATCATAACCACATTGCAAAGTATGCTTTCCCACTTGTTCAGGTGCATGCAATAAATCCTTTAATTCCTTGTTCTCTGAACATTCAGTATTTGTCAACATTTTCTGTTTAAGTAGTGACATTAAATATTGCTGATATTTAAGCATATGAAATTGACAATTTAAAGCCCTTACAGCCAGGGTGGCAGAAGTGTATACTTTTTCCCCCATCTGTCTAGAGCCCTAGAATCCCTATCAGAGGGGACAGGGTTTTTTGCAGTGGAGGCCTTAACCTCCTTGAGACCCTGAGATATAGTTTCTGGGTCAGCAGCGGGGTTTTTATATAAGAAATTATTTGTCTCCGGGACCCTGTAGTATCTATCTGGCTTAGCAGGTGAAGGGGGTAAAGAGTCAGGGGGCAGTCCGGACTTTGAAAATACATCTACAATGTCTAGAACAGGAGGAATGGCCAGGGGTCTGTGCTGAGGAAGAAGCAGGAAGTCTTTGAGCCTTTTCTTAGACTCAGAATATTGTTGGCTCTCCCAGTGGAAATGCTCCCTCATAGTATGGAGTGTTTCCCCAAAAGAATAGTTCTCAGGAGGAGAGGCTGAAGGAATGGATTCTTCAGCATCAGAATCCTCATAGGGAAGCATGGAGTAATCCTGTTCAGAAGAGGAATCAGAGGAAATAGATACCTGATCAAAAGAATCATACTCTGTCTCTTGCCTAGGCCTCTTATCAGGAGGGGGATGGGAGCCCCTGATCCAAGTAATTAGGTCTTTGGCCATTTTGAGCATCTGTTTTTAAGGCATGGAAGTCTGAATAGGAGAATGCTGTACTTGTTTCTTTGCCTTTAGAGCTGCTTTAGTCTGTCTTTGAAGCCGAGGATGACTTAACATATAGTTGTGAAGGTCTGAAGACACCCTCAGAAGCAGTTGCCTGCTCAGCAGCTCCGGACCCATCTGAGGGATTGATTTCCGAGTGTCCAATACCTTGAATTTCCAGAGGCCCAGTCGGCTCCACGTGGGAGTCGGTAGCGGCCTGTGGCTCTGAGGTAGCGGGCGCCAGGGGCTGCAAAAGCGCCTCACTGAGAACCGGCGACTGGCCTAGAAGAGGCTTTGTCGGTTTTGGACCTCAGATGCTTGTCCTTGCGTTTTCTGTAAACTCCGGTTGTCGGCTGTTCCGCCGGCATTATATAATTAAATCTTCAGCCAAAGTAATGAAATGCAAAATCGAACCAATGCTTGATAATGCGTTGGTTGAATCTAGCACAAAACCGACAGCTAGCAACATTGTGATCAGGGCCTAGGCAAGGAATACAGTAAGAGTGAAAATCCTTATGAGGTATTTGCTTCCCATAAGAAATACAACTTTTAACTTTTTCTGACATCGGTCCGGAGCAAGAAAAAAGTTTCCCCAACGGGGTACTTAGCTTTAATGAAGACTTCGGTTCTGAAATTCAGATTTGAAAAATCTCAGGAGTCGGCCGACCGGCACTTGCGAACTGCTTTTGCTTCGGGCACCGCGCGGCAAGAAAGACTGAAGAAAATGGCGTCGGCTGCATCTTTTATACCCCTGGCGCACTGACATCAGGGAAGAGGCAACAGCAACAGACGCCAAACCTAGACTTTGGAATTCTGGCCGACTATGGGTAGCCTGCCAGCAGGATAACCCAAGAGTAATGACTTCAACAGTGAAACACAATGAACATCTATGGTTATGGTAAGATTTTACACAACTATTCTATGTCCTTCTATTCCTGTGTTACAGTATTCTTGGTGTGGGAGAGTACCACAGCTTAGTTTGATGAAAGGGTGGTGGATGCACAAATCCTTGTAGGATTGCCCTGGCAAATCCTGTGTGTGCTATGGAGATTTGGTCTAATTTGTAATATTTGGTGAAAGTGTGGACAGTGGATCATGCAGCTGCTTCCAGAATGGAAGCTGTGTCCATGCCTTTAGTCTTGTCCACGTAAAATCTCATTTGCCTGTGGACATCTAGGGAGTGGAGTATCCTCTCTCCTTGGTTAGTGTGAGAGGGGAAAAAATTGGGTAGGTGAATGGATTAATTTAGAGATAAGTCACTGCCTACCTTGGGCATGAAGGAAGGGTTAGTTCTCAGTGTGACCCTGTCCCTATGAAAAATGGTGTAAGGTGAGCATACCCATTAAAGCTTGTAGCTCAGAATCCCTTCTGACAGAGTTATTAACAATGCTGTTTTCCAAGTACAAAACTGTAGAGAGGCTGTATTAGCCGGTTCGAAGGGGAGCTGGGTTTTTCCAGGATGACGTTCAGGTCCCATGGAGGAGGAATAGGCTTCTTTGGTGGTCTGATGTGTAAGACCCCTTTAAGAAAGAGTTTCACATGTAACCAGGCTAACAAGGGGGGATCAAGAGGTAAGCAGGCTGATAATGCAGAGAGGTGCACTTTCACTGATGAATAGCAAAGTCCACCCTTTATAAGTTGACACATATATGAGAGGACTAGGGGGGTGTCGCCTCGTAAGGGTCCCTTTCCTGTCCCAGACATTACTGAGTAAATCTTTCCAATTTGGCAAGGTATGATTTTTCTAGTAGTGGGTTTCCTGGCCTCCCTCAGGACTGATAGCACATCCTCTGAATAGTGGTGTCTGAATGGGGTTAGTAATTTATCACCCACAGAGTCGGGAATAGCATTTGCAAGTGTGGGTGCAGGAGAGTTCCTTTGTTTTGTGTCAGAAGGTCCACCTTGTGGGGTAACATGCAGTGATTGCCCTTGGATAAATTTTATAGAAGGGGGGGAACCAGTGCTGCCTTGGCCAGTAGGGAGTCACTAACAAGATTTTTGGTTTGTCCTTCCTGATTTTTAGAAGAACGTTCTGATACAGAGGGAGGGGGAGGGAGGCATACAGGAACTTCCCTTCCCAGGTGAAACTGAAGGCGACAACTCTCCAGGCTTGGGGGGATTAAGTCTTTATTCAGAAGGTCTGCAGCTGCCTGATCTGGGGGGAGGCAAACAGGTCTATTTGTGGAGTGCCCTACCGGTGGACTCGGTCTAGAAAGACCGTCCAGTTCAGCATCCATTCATGATGTGGAGAGGATATTCTGCTCAGAAGGTCTGCTTGCTTGTCCTGCGAAGGGATGTAACTGGCTTGCAAGGATAGGTTATGCTGGTATGCTAGGTCCCAAATAAGTAGGGCTAGTTTGCACAATTGGTATGCCTTCGTACCGCCCTGTTTCTTGACGTACCACATAACAGTGGTATTGTCCGTTACTATCAGAAGAGAACCTCGTAGCAATAGTGGTAAAAAAAGTCTGTAGAGATAAAAGAAATGCTGTCATCTCCTTTACATTGAAGTGTTTGGTTATCATGGAAGGTTGCCAATGGGCTTGGACTCAGAGTGCAAGGTGGCTCCCCAGCCTGAGGCATCTGTATGCAATATTTGTGTGGCATGAGGGGGCTGCAGTGGAAGCCCCAGGTATAGTTGTACTTGTTGAATCCACCAAATGACTTCCTTCTTTATACAAGAAAAAAGGGGGATAACTTGTTCCAAGTGATTTTGTTGTGACCAGATATTTCTGAGGTACCTTTGCAGTTTTCACATATGCATTCTGGCCAATGGTAGCATGGGAATGGTTGCTGCCATCAATCCCAAGAGTCGAAGGAATTGCCTTGCAGTGACTGTCTGGGAGAACAAGATTTCCTGGAAGTGGGAAGTTAGAGATAGAACCTTGTCCTGTGGGGAAAAGGCTTTCGTTCGTTCTGTATTGATTCTGAAACCTAGGAATATCCTGTCCTTGTCTAGGTTCAGGGAGGACTTCTTGAGGTTTGCGGTAAACCCTAGACTTTGTAGAAAGGACATAATGAAGTGTAGATGGCCTTAAGAGGGAATCTTTGGACTGTGCTAGGATAAGGATGTCGTCCAGATATGGGTAAGTCTGGATTCCTTGGATCCTGCAGAAGGCAATGGCTGGAGCTAGGCACTCTGTAAACACTCTTGGGACAGTGGACAAACCAAAAGCCAAGGCCGTAAATTAGAAGTGTGAGGATGGGCCAGAGAAACGCAGAAAACGTCTGTGTGAGGCCCTGATGGGAATGTGCAGGTAAGCATCTTTTATGTCCAAGGTGACCATGAAAGCATTTCAGAGTATGAGGGGTAAGACAGTGGGAAGCAATAGCATTTTGAAGGTGGGTACCTGCAAGTAAAGGTTTAGGAAGGAGAGATCCAAAATGGGTCTCCAGGGACCGTCCTTTCGAGGGACCAGGAAAAGACGGGAGTAGAATCCCTTTCCTTCTTGTCCTGTGGTAACTGGCTCCATTGAGCCTTGTTGTTGCAGGTCCGACAGAATTTGTGGAAGAAGGTGGCATTGTTTTTTTGAGGGAAATGGAATGCCCTTCCAAAGGGGAATTTGTTTCCAGGATTGAAAGTACCCTTTTTGAATAATGGTGATTTTTTTGCCAGCAGGGGAAACAGTGGGTAAGGCAAGCTGAGAGGGACAGATTGGTAAGGCAGTCACGCATTATTAGGACCTCCCCTGTCCTGAAAGGGTCATCTAGGCAGAGGAGGTGGGCCAGTAGGCATGGCTGAGGAATGCTTTCTAGTTCCTCTTCTGGGTCTGGAAGAGGAGGCAGCAGAATGCGGGTTACGCCTAACAAAAGTAGTCTTACCTCGGTAGTTGCTATAAAATTTGCGTATAGAGGATACCAGGAGATGTTTAATAGCCTGTAGTTCTTTGCTTTTCACTTGCAGATTCTTAAATAGGTTTGCAGATTGCTTTCCAAAGAGGAAGTTGTAATCCAGGGAGGCGCCCAAGATTTTGGACCAAGTCCTCTGGCAGATTCTGTAGTCTAAGCCAGGAATATTTCCTAAGGACAAGATGCTGATGCTGCAGAGCGAGCAGAAGCCTCTGCAGCATTGTGGCTGCATCTTATGGAGTGTATAGCCAAATGTAGGCTAAGGACATTTTGGAGGAGATATCAGTCTTAAGTGTCCGACATAGATATAGTTTGGGATACTAAGTCCATGGCATACTTGGTCATGTGTGTGTGACAGTTAATGGCTCCGACAGCCAAAGTTGAGGAAGTGTACCTCTTCTTGCCTATCCTATCCATGGATTTGCTATCTTTATCCGAGGGCAATAGGGAGGCAAAAGGTAACAACCTAGACTGTTTATCAGGGGGAGTGGCAATCACTGCTGGGTGAGCTAAGGGTTGCTTTATGAGGAATTTTTGTTCCTCTGGCACCTTATAGAAGCGGTCTGGGCACTTAGGTGCAGGAGGCTGTGAGTGAGGTTTTCTAGAAGCTACAGGAAAGGCATCCAAGCATGCTGGAAGAACAGGGGGTACAGCTGCAGGTGAGGGGGGACTCCACTTGCAGCAGTTCAAAGTATCTTTTTTGGGTTTCTGTCATTTGGAAAGTATCCCATTTGAAATAATCTTTCATTTTGGTGATGGTTTCACCAAATGTAATGTCTTCGGGTGGAGAATCTCCTTCCACAGAATCCTCATCATCAGGAGAATAATATTCCTTGGAAGATGCAATCTGGGATGCATAGGAGATGGATTAATTCGAGGAAGAGTAGGAAGATTCATGTTCTACTTCCTCAAGGAGGGAAGCCATGGGGATGAAAGAAGCAGAGGAAGGCCTAGGGCTTAACAGAGGCAAAGCAGTTATGGGTGAGGCAGAAGACCTAAGGGCCATAAAAGCCTGCATAAGAGAAGATGTGAATGTCTACCAGTCCGAAAGGACTTCGGAAGCAGGAGTAATGCGTTTTGTTTTCGGCTTCTTTTTGGTCGAAGTGGCCTTAGGAGTCGGTCTAGTGCCGGGTTTGGCAGCGGCTGTATCCGAGGTCTGGATCCCAGTCGAAGGAAAGTAGAGTTGTGTACACTTACCATAAATGTAGAGGTTAGAGTGTATTCACTGTTGCAGTCATCACATTTGGGTAATCTGCTGGGAGGCTGCCCAGAGTCGTCCTGAATTCCAAAGTCTTGGGTCCTGCGTCAGTTGCTATCTCCTCTTCCATGACGTCAAGTCGTCAGGGTTATAAAACAAGCAGCCGACACCATTTTCTTTAGTTTTTCTTTCCCCCGATGTCAGGTGCCCCCAAAAAGGTAGCAAAAAAAATATATATATATATCAATATTATATATACATCCATAAAAACAAACTTTACCTTCATCTACAAGCAAATACACCACACAGGTTGTAGAAGATAGAGAAGGAAAGATAAACTCCAGAATGAAAGGGGGATGGCGGGCGGGTAACCTGGACTGCAACAGTGAATACACTCGAACATCTACATTTATGGTAAGTGTACACAACTGTACTATGTTCTTCGTGTTTCACTGTTGAAGTCATCACATCTGGGTAGAATTCCAAAGCTATGGATGGGAGGCTGGAGCTAAACAGCATTAGGTGTGGCTATAAGGCCCTGCAGAACTGCAGTGGCAAAGCCTGCCCAGGACTTAGAGTAGAGAGATAAATGATAATGCTTTGTAAATGTGTGAACAGAACTCCAAGTAGCAGCCTCTAGAATGTCTTTGGTTGGTACTCCTCTGAGAAACGCTGCTGATGTAGCAGCAGCTCTGGTGGAATGAGACCTAATGCCCTTAGGCACAGGTTTGCCATGGTGTAAGTAGCAGAAACGAATGCAGTGGCTTATCCACTTTGAAATGGTCTGTTTTGAAATAGCCTTTCCTTCTGATCCTGCAGCATATGTCACTAGTAATTGCTCAGTTTTTCTTAGAGCTTTAGTTCTGCTCAAGTAGAATCTTAGCTGTCATTGTACGTCCAAGGAATGCAAAACTCTCTCCCCTTTGTTCTGCGGATTTGGATAAAAAGTTGGCAAATGAATAGTTTGGTTAAGAGCCACACAGGAAACCACCTTATGCATAAATGAAGGATTGGTCCTCAGAGACGCTCTGTCTGGGTAAAATATGATAACAGGCTCCACAGCCATGAGGGCCTGTAGCTCTGAGACTCTTCTTGCTGAGGAAATAGCTAGGAGCAGAGCTGTTTTCCATGATAAAAACCTTATATCCGCAGTAGCAACTGGTTCAAATGGAGGCAGGGTGAGCTTTTCCAATACATAATTGAGGTCCCATATGCAGGTATTGGTGATCTTCTGGGAGGCCTTAAATTTTTGGCTCCTCCATGATACTGCTTTAGTAAAGGATGAGAAAAGATTGGTGGCTCTGTATTGTAATGAGCCGAAATGGCAGAGGCATGGATTTTAATTGATGAGAAGGATAGGCCTTTGCCAAGCATCTCAGTCAAGTATTGTAATATCCGAGGAATATTTGGTTCTGCTGTATCAGTTCCTTGTGCTTGATTCCAAGCACAGAATCTCTTCCACTTATCAGCATAAGATTTTTTAGCACTAGGCCTTCTGGCTTCCAAAATGACATCCATCACAGCTTTACTGAGAGGTGTTGTTTGCATAACTACATGATCAGCCATGCTGCCAGGTTCAATGTTTGGAGTTGATTGTGCAGGATATGATTGTTTTGCTGGTACAATAGTTGAGGTCTTAAGAGGCAAGGTCCAAGCTGGGTATTGAGACACGTTCCTTAGGATTGGGTATCAGGATTGGCGGGGCCAGTCCGTGGCAATTAGTATCATCTTTAGTTTCTCGTGTCTGACTTTCAGTAGGACCCTGGGAAGAAGAGGCAGTGGAGGAAAGGCGTAAACTGATAGGTTTGTCCTGCTGAATGATAGAGCATCCACTTTCCATGCTTGTCTGTGATAAGTCCTTGTGCAGAATCTTTTCAATTGATAATTTTGAGGGGAGGCAAATATATTTATGTCCGGGCTCCCCCATTTCTTTGTTATCATGATGAAGACTTGTGGATCTAGTTTCCACTCGTGAGGGTCCATAAGGTTTCTGCTTAAATCGTCTGCCAGAGTATTTTGTTTTCCTGGCAGGAATTGAGCTTGAAGATGTATTTGGTAAGTCAAAGCTGTGTCCCACAGTGCCATGGCTAATCTGCAAAGGGGGTATGAGTGCGTGCCCCCTGCTTGTTTATATACCACATAACCGTGGTATTGTCCGTCTTTATCAGTAGTTGCTTTGGATGAAGTCCTTGAAAGCTGCCAGGGCATTTTGAACTAGCATCTCTTTTTGGTTGATATGCAGATGCATTTGTTTCGGGGTCCATATGCCCTGAAAGCATCTTCCTGCCAGGTGGGCACCCATGCATAATCTGATGAGTCTGTTATGGTTTGGCTGGCAGGGGGTAGAGTGAAGGCCCGTCCCATGTTTTGGTGACATGCCTTTGCCCACCATAGAAACTCCTGTTGTAGGCAGGGAATGAGAGGAATCGTTTCCAGACTGTGACAATGTTGACTCCATAAACTGTTTAGGTACCACTGAAGTTTCCTCATATGCAGTCTTGCATATGGAATCAGTAGGGTGCAGGATGCCATGAAGCCCAAAGCCTGCAGAGTTTGTCTTGCAGATAACTAGGTTTTTGTTGCCAGTTTGAAGTAAGTAGTCAGTTGCCTTTGTCTGGCGTGAGGCAAGTCATCTGGGGCAGTTGTATTCAAGCTTGCACCCAGGAATGTTATCTTTTGAGAGTGTACCAGTTGTGATTTCTTTTTGTTTATTGTGTACCCTAGGCATGTTAGGAGCCTTTTCACAAATGCCAGGTGATGAAGAATGTCCTTGTTCTCTGCTTGTATGAAGCAGTCGTCCAAGTATGGATATATTTGTATACTTCGTCTGCAAAAAGCAATTACTGGTGCCAGGCACTTTGTAAAGATCCTGGGTACAGTAGATAAGCCAAAGGGCAGTGCAGAGAATTGGTAATGCATTCAGCCAGCCTTGAAATGGAGGTATCTTCTGCACGATTCCCTTATTGGGACATGCAGGTATGCCTCTTTTAGGTCTAATGTCACCAGCCAAGCATTCTTGCCCAGCATGGGCAGAAGCTGCTGCAAAGTCAGCATTTTGAATTTTGGAATGTCCAGGTATGTGTTCAAAATTGATAAATCCAGTATTGCCCACCAGGCCTTGTCCTTTCTGGGTACCAAGAACAGTAGAGTAAAAACCTTGTCCTTTTTACTCTTCTGGTACTGGCTGAATGGCCCCCATATTCATGAGGGATGTAACCTGTTTCTGTGCTTCTGCCCATTGATTTTTTTGGCAGATCCGGCCGTTTGCCATTGGCAGAGTATGAAAATGGAATCTGTAACCCTGTGATACTATGTTTAGCACCCACTTGTCCTGGGTTATTAACTACCAATTTTGAGCAAAAAAGTGCTCATTTTCCCCCTAAGGGTGCTGCCAAAAGGCAAATGCTTGGTGAAGGCAGAGGGAAGTCATTAGGACCGTTTTCTACAGGGTTGCGCTTTATCTCCTCCAGATTTGGAGGTAGAAGCGCCCCGTTGCTTTGACCTGTAAGAATCTTGTGCCTGGTATCTGGAACCCTTAGGGCATCTGGATTTGTCCCTTTGAGCTCTGTCGGACACAGGAAAGGACCAACTTTTTGTAGGACAGTGTCTACCGAATCTTGGTGGCTGCACTTGTAAGAAGTCTTTTACAGTTTGCATAGACTTAGCTTTGCCTTCCATTTTCTTTAAAACCTCTTCTGCCGTAATACCAAACAGAGTATCATGCTGTAAAGGTGCATCCAGTAATTTAGCTTTAACATGATCAGGCAAACTTTGCCCTTTTAGCCAGGTCTGCCTCCTAATCACAGATCCAGTAACTGCGGCCCTGCAGGAGGCCTCTACGGAATCAAAACCACATTGCAAAGTATGCTTTTCAACTTGTTCAGCTGCATGCAATAATTCCTGCAATTCTCTATTTTCTGCACATTCAGAAATCAACATCATTTTCTGTTTCAGCAATCCCATAACATGTTGTTACTTGAGCATATGAAATTGGCAGTTTAAGGCCCTAATTGCCAAGGTTGCAGATGTATAAACCTTTCCCCATCTATCCAATGCCCTTGAATCTGTCAGAAAGGGTAGGATTTTTTGCCGTTGAGGCCTTAACTCCCTTTGGACCCTGTGAAATAGTTTCAGGGTCAGCAGAAGGGTTTCTAAATAAAAATGTGTGAATCAGGGACCCTGTAATATCTGTCAGACTTGCTGGAAGCCAGAGGTCAGGGGTCAGGCTGGACTCCGAAAACGCATCATCCACAATGTCTAAATCAGGGGGTATGGCTAAAGGTCTGTGCTGAGGGAGAAGGAAATCCCTGAGCCTCTTTTTTTGAGTCTGAGAAATACTGACTCTCCCAGTGAAAATGCTCCCTTAAAGTATGCAAAGATTCTCCAAATGAAAAATCCTCAGGAGGTGATGCAGATGGGATAGACTCCTCTGCATCAGAATCCTCATAGGGAGGGCATAGATGATTCCTGATCAGAAGAAACAGAAACCTGATCTGAAGATTCATAATCAGTGTCTTGCCTAGGCCTCTTATCAGGAGGGGAATGGGAACCCCTGATCAAGGTAATAAGGTCATCAGCCATTTTGATCATCTGTTTTTTAGGCATAGCAGCCTGTGCACGTGGCTCATGCATAATTTTTTTAGCTATAGAAATTGCTTTTGTCTTTGGTTTTGCAGCTGTCGTCGGTTTGATATAAAAAATGTTGAGGCATGAATACACCCTCAGAAGCAGGTGCCTGCTCAGCGGCTCCGGACCCATCCGAGGGAGATACATCTGTGGGTCCAATACTTTGACTATCTCGTGGTGTGCCAGAATCTACATGAGTCTCGGTAGGGGCCTGCGACTCGAAAGTAGCGGTTATCAGGGGCTGCGAAAGTGCCTCACTGAGTACCGGCGAACCGGGGACTGGCTTAGGCAAGCTTCGTCGTCGGTTTTGGACCTCGACTGTCTGTCTCTGTCCTTTTCTTTGCGTATTTTGTGTACTCCGGTAGTCGGATTGCTATCCGACGACATTTCTGGGTAGTTAAATCCGTTTCCAAAATATTTTGAGGCAACAATATACCGAAGCTTAATAGTGCGTTGGTTAAATCTAGCACAAAACCGACAGCCAGGCATGTTGTGATCAGGGCCTAGGCAAGGAATACAGTATAAATGGAAATCCTTATGAGGTATTTGCTTCCCACAAGTGATACAATTATTAAATTTTTCTGACATCGATATGGAGCAAGAAATAAGTTTCCCCAACGGGGTACTTAGCTTTACTGAAGACTTCGGCTCTGAAACTCAAACTCAAATATTTCAGGAGTCGGCCGACTGGCACTTGCGGAATGCTTCGGCTACGCGCGGCAAGAAAGACTGAAGAAAATGGTGTCGGCTGCTTGTTTTATACCCCTGATGACCCGACGTCATGGAAGAGCAGACAGCAACCGACGCAGGACCCAAGACTTTGGAATTCAGGCCGACTGAGGGCAACCTGCCAGCAGATTACCCAAATGTGATGACTGCAACAATGAAACACGATCATCCACCAAATCTGGTTCCCCCTCGACATAGACAGGCACTGGTGTCTGAGAAAGCTTCGTGGACGTGTCAGTCTTTGGCTGTGCAGCGGCCTCCGCGAGGGAGGTCGATGGAGCCGACGGATCCGCCAAGCGCTCAACTCCTATATCGGCAGTTGGAGGGGCGTCCGGGTGTGAAGCGGCAGGCGATGAAGGCCTAGGCATTTTGACCTTCTTACACGGAGGTTTTGGGTGGCCTCCAAAGCGGGAACCATCCTGACAGCCAACTGTTTGAGGCGTTGATATTCTAAGTAAAGATTTAAAGCTGCAAGGTGGCTACGTAAGGTCTTAGGAACAAAAGATTTACAAATACGGCAGGTGTTATGGTCGTATTCCTGGCCTAAGCAGAAAACACATTTGTCATGGGCATCCTTATAGGGAATTTGATGCCTACATTGGCACTTTTTTTCCGCTGACACCAGCTGAAAGCTACAACAACCAAGCTTAAGCAATGCAAAAGATCGGTAAAATATTAGAAATGTAAAAAACCCAATGGGTCACTTATCTATAGTCAATCCAACATCTGGAGAGCGATTGTATGATGCAAAGTCGTCTGTGTTTGAAAACTTCTGAGGATTGTGCGCGCAGACGTCAGATAGGGTCCCTGGTTTATGGCCCAATGTGACTTCCCACGCAGCTGCAACAGCCAAGTGAAGCTTTTGTATAGGAGCCGACGTACGAGTCGCCTGAAGGCAGGAAATCCCACACCAAGAATACTGCAACATAGGAATAGAAGGACATCTGTCCCTCCTGCTGAGTCAGAAGAGTTGGGATCTGGGGGAGGTGCCATGGAGGCAACGGTCACATACTAACAAGTAGTGGGTACCAGTGCTGACATGGACAGTCTGGGGCAATCAGGATTGCCATTGGTCTTTCTTCCCTTATCTTGAGTAATACTCTTGGGAGGAGAGATACAGGAGAAATGCATAGGTTGAGAGGTTTGCCCACTGGAAGGCTAGGGCATCAACTTTCTAGGCCTTGCTGTGAGGTTCCCTGGTGGAGAATTTGCTGCGCTGGTAGGGGGAGGCAAATAGGTCCACCTTCAGGGTATCCCATTTCTGGGTCACAAGGCTGTAGGTGTTGTGGTTTAATTGCCACTCATGTGGGTTTAGGAGATTTCTGCTTAAGTTGTCTGCCAAAGAGTTTCGGTGGCCTGGCAGGAATTGAGCTTGCAGGTGAATATGCATGTCCGAGGCCATGTTCCAAAGGGTCATGGCTAGCCTGCAGAGTGGGTAAGACTGTATTTCCCCCTGCTTGTTGATGTACCACATCACTGTGGCGTCGGTTTTGATTAGTAGGGATCTGAAAGCTGTCAGTGTGTGCTGAACAGCTATCATCTCTTTTTGGTTGATGTGCAGATGAATTTGATTTGGGCTCCAGTGGCCCTGAATGCACCTGCCTTCCAGATGTGCAACCCAGGCATAGTCTGATGCTTCTGTGGTTAGGGTCTGGGCAGCGTGGGGTTGTGTAAAGGGAAGCCCCTTGTTGTGGTTGCATGCTGCTGCCCACCAAAAGAACTCTTTCCTTAGACAAGGTATCACGTATGACAGTTTCCAAGTCCTGAGAATGTTGGCACCAAAGACTTTTTAAGTACCACTGAAGTTTCCTCATATGCAGTCTGGCATATGGAATTAGTAGAATGCAGAAGGCCATGAAACCTAGAGCTTCCAGGACTTTCCATGCAGATAACTGGGTTCTGGTGGCCATTTCAAAGAAGCCTTTCAGGCTTGTTTTTCTGGAGTAAGGAATGCTATCTGGGATGCTGTGTCCAAGCTTGCTCCTGGGAATACAATTTTTTGACTGTGGACTACTTTGGATTTCTTTTCATTGCTAGTGTACCCCAAGGAGGTTAGAAGGTCCTTTACAAATGACAGGTACTGCAACAGCTTTTCCCGACTGTGTGCCTGAATCAGGCAATCGTCCAAATAGGGATAAATTTGAATATTTTTCTGTCTGCAATAGGCAATGGCTGGAGCGAGGCATTTTGTGAAAACTCTGGGAGCAGTGGAAGTGCAGATAACTGATAATGGATAGAGATCCCTGATTGGGATCTGCAGATTAGGCCTCCTTTAGGTCTAGGGTGACTAACCAGGCATCTTTGTACAGCATAAGCAGAAGTTGCTGCTGGGTGAGCATTTTGAATTTTGGTACCACAAGGAAGGTGTCTAGAATGGATAGATCTAAGATTGGGTGCCAGGTGCCCTCTTTTCTAGGTACCAGGAAAAGACTGGAATAAAAACCTTGGCCTAACTGTTCTGCAGGAACAGGCTAAAGTGCCCTTATGGACAGCAGGGACTGAACTTGGTTTTCTGTCTCTGCCCACTGGTTTGGAGGAAGGTCTGAGAACCCTTTTGGGGGTGGCAGTGTGTGGAAATAAAAATATGTACCCCTGGTATACTAAGTTGAGGACCCATCAATCATTGGTGATGGAGGTCC
Source organism: Protopterus annectens (assembly GCF_019279795.1). Classification (NCBI taxonomy): domain Eukaryota; kingdom Metazoa; phylum Chordata; order Ceratodontiformes; family Protopteridae; genus Protopterus; species Protopterus annectens. Next base: position 495,759,558 of record NC_056749.1, on the reverse strand, counting down.
AGTTTTTTGCATGATGGGCATGTTTTCCTCCGAGGGGCACGAGCAATTGGGCAGAGGTGTGGGGATGAGTTGAGAAATCATTGTGAATTCTTTCCATATGTGGGGTGGCTTAGCACTCCCTGTTTTAGAAGTGGAGGTACTCCATTGCTTAGATTTCTGCATATCCAGAGACTGTAGTCTGGGGGGGTCTGTTTCCCCTAGGTCTAGTATGAGGTGGCCTTGAGGGGGCTGGAAAAGACCAATGTTTTGAGGGGCAATGCCTATTGAATCTTGGAGGCTGCACTTGCAAAAAATCTAACTGTTTGCATAGACTTAACTTTTTCTTTCATCTTTTTTAAAACCTTTTCTGCTTTGGTACCAAACAGATTGTCCTTGTTCAGAGGTGCGTCCAATAATTTTGATTTGACATGGTCTGGCAAGGTCCGTTCCTTAAGCCAGGCATGCCTTGTAAGTACAGAACCTGACACTGCTGCCCTGCAAGATGCTTCTAGGACGCAAAACCCTCATTGCAGGGTATGCTTGCTGACTTAGCTTGCAGAATGCATAAGCTCCTGTAATTCTTTATTTTCTGCAGTCAGGGAAGGTAGATAAATTTTGCTTAACAAGTTCCATAGTATGTTGCTGGTATTTTAGCATATGGAACTGACAATTTAATCCTCTAATGGCGAGAGTTGAAGAGGTGCATACTTTTCTACCCCATCGGTTTAAAGCTGGGAATCCCTGTCCAATGGGGTGGGATTCTTAGCTGTACTTGTTTTTATTCCTTTAGGTCCTTGGGAGAGGACTTCTGGGTCAGCAGTAGGATTTTTGAAAACAAATTTGTGGGAGTCAGTGACTCTGTAGTACCTGTCAGGTTTCCTGGGAGCAGGGGATAAAGTATTAAGAAAAACATTAGTAGCATAACCACGAAAAGAACAATGCACAGAGATGCTTTTAGTCTTTTATTGCACTTTCTGGTACCTCAGCCATTTGCAGTCAATGGAACCATTTTACGTGGTTATGCTACTGATGTTTTTCGGGAGGTGAAGTTTTTGTTGGTTGCAAGTTTTTTAAAGATAAAGCATCAGGAGTTAGACTGTATTCTACAAAGACATCATCCACAACATCCAGAACAGGAGGGATAGCTATGGATCTGTATTGTGGTAAATCTAAAAATTCCCCGAGTCTCTTTCTTGGACTGAGGATAATCCTGGCATTCCCAATGGAAATGCTCTCTCAAATTATATAAGGATTCACCAAAAGAAAAATCCCCTGGAGGAGAGGTAGAAAGTACAGTTTTGTACCTACCATAAATGTAGATGTTTGAGTGTTCACACTCCTGCAGTCATTACAGTTGGGTTATCCTGCCGTCAGGTGGTCCCGCAGTCAGCTGGAGTTCCAAAGACTTGGTCCGGAGTGGGTTGCTGTCGCTTCTTCCCTGAAGTCAGTGTGCCAGGGGTATACAAGATGCATCCGACGACATTTTCTTCAGTTTTTCTTGCCCCAGATGTCAGGTGCCCCCAGTAGGTAGGCAATACATATTGCTAATAAAACATATATATAAAATAAAAACAATACCTTCAGTTACAAGCAAATACACCACAAAGGTTGTATAGGACAGAAAGGTATAGATAAGTCCATCTAGGACAGAGGGGATGGAGGGAGGGTAACCTGGACTGCAGCAGTGTGAACACTCGAACATCTACATTTATAGTAGGTACAAAACTGTACTATGTTCATAGTGTTACACTGCTGCAGTCATTACACTTGGGTGGAATCCCAAAGCTAAGGTTGGGTGGCTGGTTTATAGAGTTAGGAGTGGCTATGAGGCCCTGCAGAACTCCAGTGGCAAATCCTGCTCTGGATTTAGAGTAAAGAGGCAAGTGGTAATGCTTGGTAAAGGTGTGCACTGAACTCAACGTTGCAGCCTCCAAAATTTCCTTGGTTTGTACTCCTCTGAGAAAGGCTGTTGAAGTGGCTGTTGCTCTGGTAGAGTGTGGTCTAATGTTATTAGGGACTGATTTTTCATGCTGTGTGTAGCAGTAACGAATAAAGTGTCTTATCCATTTGGAGATAGTCTGCTTTGAGATAGCCTTGCCCTATGATCCTGCAGCATATGCTACAAACAGTTGCTCAGTTTTCCTGAAAGCTTTTGTTTTGTCCAAGTAGAAGCGTAGTTGCCTGTGTATGTCCAAAGAGTACAGAAGTTTCTCCCCTTTATTCTGGGGGTTTGGATAAAAAGTTGGCAAATGGATGGTTTGGTTAAGAGCCACACTAGATACCACCTTTGGCATAAGGGTAGGGTTTGTCCTTAAAGAAACCCTGTCCTGATGAAAAATTATAAAAGGTTCCACTGCCATTAATGCCTGTAGCTGTGAGACTCTTCCTGCTGAGGTTACTGCCAGGAGCAGAGCAGTTTTCCATGATAAAAATTTTAGATCTGCTGTAATGGCTGGCTCAAAAGGTGGCTTGGTCAGTTTTTCCAAAACAAAATTGAGGTCCCAAGTTGGTGTTGGTGCTCTACGGGGCGGTCTTATGGTTTTAGCCCCTCTGAGGTACGGGTTTAGCAAGGGATGAGAGAATAAAGGAGGGTCCATGTTGTAGTGTGCTGAAATGGCAGAGACGTGGATCTTAATTGATGAGGATAAGCCTTTGTCCAGCATCTCAGTTAAGTATTGTAAAATCTGAGGAATGTTTGGGACAAGAGGGTCAAGGCTTTGAGCCTGGTTCCAGGCACAGAATCTCTTCCATTTTTCTAAGTAAGATTTCCTGGTGCTAGGCCTCCTGGCCTCCAAAATGACATCCATAACAGCTTTAGAGAGAGAGGTGTTGCCTGTTTGACTAATGAATCTGCCATGCAGCCAGGTTTAGGGTTTTGAGCTGACCGTGCAGGATCTGATTGTTTTGTTGAGTCAGGTGTGAAATTTGAGGAAAAATCCATGGTGGGCCTTGAGCTAAGTTCCTTAAGATAGGGTACCAGTGCTGGCGTGGCCAGTCTGGAGCAATCAGGATCATCTGTGGTTTTTCTTGTTTGGCTTTTAGGAGTACCTTTGAAAGGAGAGGCAGTGGTGGGAAGGCATAAACTTTTAGTCTTTTCCAGCTGAATGAAAGAGCATCCACTTTCCATGATTGTGTGTGGTGAGTCCTTGTGCAGAACTTTTGCAGTTGACAATTCAGTGGGGAGGCAAAAAGATCTAGGTCTGGGAATCCCCATTTTTGCGTTACCATGCTGAAAATTTGTGGATTCAATTTCCATTTGTGAGGGTCCATGATATTTCTGCTTAGATAGTCTGCCAGAGTATTTTTCTTTGCTGGCAGGAATTGTGCTTGCAGATGCACTTGATAAGTTAGAGACGTATTCCACAGGGTCATGGCTTGCCTGCATAGGGGATAAGAATGAGTGCCCCCTTGCTTGTTTATGTACCACATTACTGTGGTGTTGTCTGTCTTTAATAATAATTGTCCTGGATGCAGAAGGTCCTTGAAAGCTGTTAGGGCATTTTGAACAGCCAACATCTCTTTTTGATTGATGTGAAGATGCAATTGGTCTGTGGTCCACTTGCCCTGAATACATTTACCTGCCATGTGTGCTCCCCGGGCATAATCCGAAGCATCTGTTGTTAGAGTCTGTCTGGCTGTGGGTAGAGTGAAAGGCTGACCCTTGTTGAGGTGACATGCCTGTGCCCACCATCGAAACTCCTGTTGTAGGCAGGGAATTATTGGTATTACTGCTTCTAAACTGAGACAGTGTTGAGTCCAAACACTTTTTAGATACCACTGTAATTTCCTCATATGCAGTCTGGCATATGGTATTAGTAGTATGCAGGATGCCATAAATCCCAGCGCCTGCAGAATTTTTCTTGCAGGGAGATGGGACTTTTTTGCCAGTAATTGAAAATATTGAGTCAGTTGTCCTTGTTTGTCTGGCGCGAGATAAGCCATCTGGGTCGTTGTATTTAAGCTGGCACCCAGGAATATTATCTGTTGCGAGGGCACTAGTTTTGACTTCTTTTCGTTTACTGTGTACCCTAGAGAAATTAGCAACCTTTTTACAAACGCCAGATGCTGTAGAAGTGTGTCCTTTCTCTCTGCTTGAATGAGGCAGTCGTCCAGGTATGGATATATTTGAATTCCTTTTTGTCTGCAGAATGCAATTGCTGGTGCCAGCCACTTTGTAAAGACCCTGGGCGCAGTAGATAAGCCAAAGGGCAGTGCAGAGAATTGGTAGTGCGTTGTACCAGCTTTGAATCTGAGGTATCTTCTGCAATCTTGTCTGATAGGGACATGCAGGTATGCCTCTGAGGTCCAAAGTAACAAGCCAAGCCTTCTTGCCCAGCATGGGAAGAAGCTGCTGACGTGTCAACATTTTGAATTTCGGAACATCCAGGTAAGTATTTAGAGTTGAAAGGTCTAGCGAGGGTCTCCAGGCTTTGTCCTTTCTGGGGACAAGGAAGAGTCTTGAGTAAAATCCTTGTCCTTGTTCCTGCTGTGGTACTTTTTGAATAGCTCTCATGTCCATGAGGGCTGAAATTTGTTTTTGAGCCTCTGCCCATTGATTTTGTGGCAGGTTTGGTATTCCTTTTAGCCTTGGTAAAGTGTGAAAGTGGAACCAGTAACCTTGACACAATCTTCAGAACCCATTTGTCTTATGTGATTGTTTGCCAATTTTGAGAAAAAAAGTACTAGTTGTCCCCCTAAAGGGGCTGCCAAAAGGGAAGTGTTTGGCATACGAAGGGGGAAGTCATTGGGACTGTTTCCTGTAAGGTTGAGACCTGTCCTCACCTCCTTTTGGGGTAGAGGCACCCCACTGTCGTTGTCTGTTAGAGCCTTGGGGTTGAGATCTGCCTCTTGGGCGTCTGTATCTGCCTCTCTCTGGCCTGTCTGACACTGGAAAGGACCAATTCTTTGTAGGACAATTTCTGCTAAATCGAGGTGGCTGTACCTGTAAGAAATCTTTGACTGTTTGCACAGATTTAGCTTTATCCTCCATTCTCTAACACCTCTTCTGCCTTAACACCAAACCAGGTATCATGCTGTAACGGAGTATCCAATAATTTTGCCTTAACATGATCAGGTAAACACTGTTCTTTTAACCAAGCATGTCTATGAATAACAGAACCGGTAACTGCGGCCCTACAAGAGGCCTCTAATGAATCAAAACCACATTGCAGAGTATGTTTTCCCACCTGTTCAACTGCATGCAATAAATCCTGCATTTTTTTTATAGTCAGGAGCTTCTAAGATTGCAAGCATTTTCTGTTTTAACTGAGCAATTAAATATTGTTGGTACTTAAGCATGTGAAACTGGCAAGTTAAAGCCCTTACTGCTAAAGTTGCAGAAGTGTAAATTTCTTCCCCCATCTATCCAGTGCTCTAGAATCTCCGTCAAGAGGGGACTGGATTTTTTGCAATGGAAGCCTTAACCCCTTTGGGACCCTGGGAAATGGTTTCTGGGTCAGCAGAAGGGTTTTTATAAAGAAACTTGTGTGAGTCAGGGACTCTAATACCTATCTGGCTTGGCTGGATCAGGGGGCAAAGAATCAGGAGACAGGCTGGATTCAAAGAACATATCAACCACAATATCTAATACAGGCGGAATAGCCAGGGCCCTGTGCTGAGGCAACAAAAGGAAGTCTCTGTGCCTTTTCTTGGATTCTGAATAATTATGGCTTTCCCAATGGAAATGCTCCCTCATGGTATGTACAGTTTCCCCAAAAGAGTAATCCTCAGGAGGAGAGGCTGAATGGATAGATTCTTCAGCATCAGAGTCCTCATAGGGGGGTAGAGAGTATCCCTGGTCTGAAGGGGAATCAGAGGAAATGGAAACCTGGTCAGAGGAATCATAGTCTGTATCCTGCCTAGGCCTTTTCTCAGGAGGGGGATGGGAAGCCCTGATTAGAGTAATGAGGTCTTCGGCCATTTTAAGCATCTGTTTCTTAGGCATGGAGGACTGTCCAGGAGAATGCTGTACTTGTTTCTTTGTCTTTAATGGTGTTTTTGTCTTGGCTGTTGCTTTAAAGGTAAGTTGTGAAGGTCTGAAAACACCCTCAGAAGCCGATGCCTGCTCAGCGGCTCCGGAACCATCTGAGGGACTAGTTTCCGTAGGCCCAATACCTTGAGTTTCCAGAGGCCTAGTTGTCTCCACGTGGGAGTCGGAGGCGGCCTGTGGCTCTGAGGTAGCGGGTGTCAGGGGCTGTGAAAGCGCCTCACTGAGAACCGGCGACTGGCCTAGAAGAGGCTTAGTCAGTTTTGGACCATGGATGCTTGGTCTTTAACTTTGTCTTTGCGTTTTTTTAAGAATTGCGGCCGTCGGTTCTTCCGACGGCATTGTATAATTGAACCTTCGGCCAAAGTAGTGCAAAGCAAAATCAAAACGTCGTTTTTTAGTGCGTTTGTTAAATCTAACGCAAAACTGACAACTAGTTACGTCGTGGTTAGGGCCTAGGCATGGAATACAGTAAGAGTGGACGTCCTTATGAGGTATTTGCTTCCCACAAGAAATACAATTAACTTTTTCTGACATCGGTCTGAGGCAAGAAAAAAAGTTTCCCCAACAGGGTACTTAGCTTTATTGAAGACTTCAGATCTGAGATTCGACTTCGAAAATCTCAGGAGTCAGCCGACCGGCACTTGCGAACTGCTTTTGCTTGGGGCATCGCGCGGCATCGGATGCATCTTATATACCCCTGGCGCACTGACGTGAGGGAAGAAGCGATAGCAACCGACGCCGGACCAAGACTTTGGAACTCTGGCAGACTGACGGCAGGATAACCCAAGTGTAATGACTGCAGCAGTGTAACACAATGAACATCTTTGAAGTTATTGCCATAAAACTGTACTTGAAAAAATTACTTACTGCAGCTATTTTGTTGAAGTCTGAACGAAATACAATGCACTGTAATGAAAATACTGTTATTTACAGTTTGTACAACACATGAAGTTGAATGAGACACTGCTGTTTTGCAGATTTCTGTAGAACACACGTACTGCAAAATTCTGGAAATGAACAATACTTTCAATGAAAGGGTGGTGTGACTTGTCTGCTGACGTACTTCTGCTGTATAAACAGTCACTGTGAACTTACTGGAAAATGGATGTGAAAAGGTTTAGCTGCTTTGCTGGGTTATGAGAAGTACATCTCTCCCCCCAGACAGCAGGTCACGTTGAGCGCTATTGTAAGATTTGAAAATGCAGTACCGTACCTTAATTAGCTGAAAACACTGTATGCCATGACAATGAAAAACGAAAGTCTTAATTACTCAAGCCCGTGCTTCAAGAGGTGTCAGTCTCTCCCTTATGAACTAAGTCATGTGCACTGTTTAGCATGAATTCTCCAAACACTGTAGTTCATTTAATAAAATTTTATTAGATGTTCACAATATCAGAAATACTGTCTCCATTAACAGTCCTGATAAACAATTCAAGTTGCTGTACATCATTCTGATTGTTCTGAACCACTTTAACAGTCTCTAGATGACTGGTTTTCTGTACTCCTGCTGGAGTGTTAGTTAGACATCATCTCTGAAGTAACAGGTCAAATGAACTTACTAACCTTAAAGGGACAATCCCAAGGATTTCTTTTGTTTTGATTCTGGTCTTTGTTTACATTTTCAGTCTGGCTTTCTGGGCATGTCCCAACTATGGCGGCAGGGGTTGGGGGAGGGTGCTTACAGGAAGCTTCAGAGGTGTTAGGCAGATTCCTTCTCAAATTGCAGTTGTACTCAACAGCTCTCACCGAGTCGTTCATTATAGGTTCATAGGTTCATACTAGGCTATCTGCCCTAGGGCATTTATAAGCCTAGCCAGAGTGTGTTTGGCTTTCGCCACCCATTTTAAATTAATTTTGCTATGCCCTTTTTTGAGGTTAATATACTGTGCCTCTGTCTAACAGTGACACAGAAGTGATACCCGGGTAAACCTACGATCCCCCATCCACTCATCAAGATTCCTCTTGAAGAGAATCAATGATGGACTCTGCCTAACCTGGACTGGGATTTTATTCCAGAGTGAGGGGAGCCTCTGGGTTATGAATCTGTCCCTCCAGCATGTCCTATTTATTTCAGTGCTGAGGTTCAGGTCTCTCGAGCGCGTAGTTCGATGGGATTTGGATTTTCTGAGGTGCATGTCCATTAATTCCGGGTTGGACATGGCTTTATATGTCAGGCACAGATCGCCTCTGAGCAGGCGGTATGCCACTGAGTAGAGCTGGAGTTTCTTTAACCGGGCAGCATATGGCATCTGTTTGAGCCCTTTGATCCTCTTGGTGAGGTACTTTTGGGGTCTTTCCAGTTGCTGCAGGTGTCTGGTAAGGTACATCCCAAAAGGGGCACTGTACTCAATTATGGGCCTGATGAGGGATGAGTAAAGAGGTATTAGTTTCAACTGTCCTTTTTATCCTCAGAAAACTAGCTTTTCAGCAGTGTTATGACTTGACTTGCTAATACCCTGCAGGAAAGCATCTGAGCAGTGCTAAGTTAAAACACTGGTAAATAAGAGTTTTCAGTTAATTTCATTTCATATTTTATTTTGTGCCGAATTCTAAATGATGGTTTTATGACACAAATGCCCTAGCTTCTGTAGAAAGCATCTGAAAGATGCAAGTTTCAAACAGTCGTAGAAACAGTCTTGTTTCTTTTTTCATTTTCAAATTGATTTCTGAATACTAGCCAAGTGTGATGGTTTTCTTACATGCTAATAGATAGCTCTATAAAAAGGCATGTGTGTGATACAGGGTTCAAACATGAGTAGACAGTCTTCTGTTCCTTTTATTTTGTAGTCTACATTGCTTATATAAACTCAGAAAGCTGTTCGACTAACAATTTGCATTATCGTGGATTTTCTGAAGGATAAGAAGTCTGAGCTCAAATATAGGTCATTATTTAGTGACTTTCATCTTCATTGATTTGGAGGAAAACCACAAATTTTATGAGGAACAGACCAAAAATATCAGATGAAAATCTGGGCATTCTGCAAAAATCTGGACAGTTGAGAGGTATGGGCAAACACACACATGCATTCCTTTAATTTCATATTTTATTTTGTACTGTTATCATTTCCTACTATACGTGCTATATGCTATGCCCCTGTACTAAGCCAGACTAGTTACCTACCCTAATCTAAATATCCTCTGCTTACCCTAAACTTCTCATTAACTGTTTCTATTTACCTCCTTAACAACTTGCTAGCTCTTTTCCCTTTTCTTTCTGTTTAACTCTTCTCCTGTGGATACTTTCAAAGGGAACTCTCTTTATGATGTTATTATAAAATAAACTGTCTCCCTCTTATTTTGTACTGTACCTGTATGCTGTAGTGTTCCTACATTTTTCTCTGCTATGATTTCTGTCCTTATTGTATAGTTCTGTGTTAATCTGAAATGTCCTCTGTATATACAAAAATAGTGTCATTTTATTTGCTGTGTTTTACTGAATGTACCTTGGAGCTTATGCGGTGGTGGTGCTGCGGTAGCGTTGTCGCCTCACAGTTAGACGTTTCCCGTTCGATTTTCAGAGCGTCTTCTGTGTGGCGACATGCGTGAATGGGCGTTCCTTCGTTGAAGGTTGTGCGTTAGGCCCGGCAAACCAGCACGTAAAAATCTACTGCCAATCATTAGCGGACCAGGCAAACAGATCTATGTCCGGGCGTCCCCATTTTTGAGTCATCATTGCAAATACTTGTGGATCTAGTTTCCACTCATGGGGATCCATGATGTTTCTGCTTACTTCGTCTGCCAATGTGTTTTTCTTTCCTAACCGGGAAAAGCCAAAAGACACAACAACCTTGGAGCTCATCTCCACGGGCTTTTACTGAAAATGGACATATATCCAGTGAGACCAGCCCTGTTAACAAATGTAAAATAAATAAAATAAAAAATAATGCTACATGTTGGTGACTTAGTGGTTGCACTGTATTATATGCCCTTAAGCAGTTTTACTTCTCTTTCTAACTTACAAATGTATGCATTTGTACTTGATTCCACTGTTATCTGTAGACAAGTAACTGAGATTATACAGTGTGGTTTTTTTCATCCTTCTGTCTGTATAGCCTGCTGAGTGGCTAATTCCCTGTCTGACAATCCTTAGTCTTACATGACATTTTTCAAACTGTTGTTGCCATTCCAAGTTACTCACATGAAGGCAACCTCAGACCAGTGACAAAAAGTACAGTTTTGTACCTACCATAAATGTAGATGTCCGAGAGACATGCAACTGCAGTCATAACATGTGGGTTGTCCTGCCTCAGGCAGCCCTCGGTCGGCCGGATTCCAAAGTCTGGGTCCGACGTCGGCTGATGTCGCATTTCCCTCCGACGTCAGAGCGGGGGGAGTATATAAGCATCAGCCGACGCCATTTTCTTCAGTGTTTCTTGCCCCAGATGCCAGGTGCCCTCCAAGGAAGGCTGTAATCAAATTGGAAGACAAAAACAGGATTCCAAACAAATACATGAGCAATAAAACAAATACACCATAACAGATATCCCCAGCTAAGAGAGAAAGAGGGACAGGAGTGGACCCTAAGCATAGAGGGGTATGGAGGGAGGGAAAACCCGACTGCAGTTGCATGTCTCTCGGACATCTACATTTATGGTAGGTACAAAACTGTACTATGTCCCTTCAAGAATGCAACTGCAGTCATAACATGTGGGTAGAATACCATAGCTTAGCCAGGGGAGGAGGTATGCTCTAGGAAAGAGATGGTGTGGCAATCAAACCCTGCAGGACTGCCGAAGCAAAGCCTGCTCTGGATCTGGAGTATAGGGGGAGATTGTAGTGTTTTGAGAATGTATGCACGGAGCTCCATGTAGCAGCTTCTAGAATGTCCTTTGTAGGCACCCCTCTTAAAAAAGCTGTAGAGGTGGCTGTAGCTCTAGTGGAATGTGGTCTGACATAGGCTGGAACAGTCTTTCCATGAAAGGAATAGCAGAATCTGATGCAATGTCCAATCCATTTAGAAATAGTCTGTTTGGAAATTGCTTTTCCTTGGATTGCAGGGTAAGCTACAAAAGCTGTTCAGACTTCCTACTGGCCTTGGTTCTGTCCAGGTAGTATCGAAGTTGTCTATGAATGTCCAAGGTATGTAAAATCCTTTCCCCTTATTCTCAGGATTGGGGAAGAAGGCAGGCAGATGAATGGCTTGATTTAGAGAAACCCTAGATACCACCTTTGGCATAAAGGTAGGGTTGGTCCTTAATGAAACCCTGTCTCTGTGGAAAATAATAAAGGGTGGTATTGCCATTAGGGCCTGTAGTTCCGAAACCCTTCTTGCTGAAGTAATTGCCAACAGGAAGGCTGTTTTCCATGAGAGAAATTGCAAGTCAACTGAAGCTGCTGGCTCAAAAGGAGGTAGAGTCAGTTTTCTAAGACAAAATTGAGGTCCCAGGCTGGCACTGGGGCCTTTCTTGGTGGCTTAATGTTCTTGATTCCCCTGAGGAATTGCCTTAGTAAGGGGTGAGAAAAAACAGGAGGATCAGTGTTGTATCTGGCTGAAATAGCAGATGCATGTATTTTTATTGACGAATATGAGAGGCCACTCTAACATATCTGCCAAATATTCCAAGATAAGTGGGATGTTCAGCAATGATGCATCATGCCCTTTGCTGGTATTCCAATTGCTGAATCTTTTCCACTTTGCTAAGTAGACCTTTCTGGTGGATGGTCTTCGAGCCTCTGTTAGTATCCGCTGAACTTCCTTGGAGAGAGGTAAGTTGAATGTATTTATGGGATCTCCCAGGCTGTTAGCTGCAGAGTTTGAAGGTTTGGATGCAGTGTTTTGAAATTGTGCTGAGTCAAAAGTAGAGGCCACTGAGGGAGGGCCCACCTCCTGGTGTGACATATGCTCCGTAGTAGTGGGTACCAGTGTTGTCTTGGCCTATCCGGAGCTATTATGATTCCCTTGGGCTTCTCTGATTTGATCTTTAGTAATACTGAGGTCATCAGTGGCAGAAGTGGGAATGCATAGATTGCTAGGGATTTCCAGTTGAATGAAAGAGCATCTATTTTCCAAGCCTTTGGATGGTATGTCCTTGTGCAAAATTTTGGTAGTAGATGATTGAGGTGACAGGCAAATAGATCCACTTCTGGCTTGCCCCATGTCGAAGTGAGTTGTCTGAAAGCCTTCGGATGCAACCTCCACTCGTGTGGATCTGTGAAATTCCTGCTTAGGCTGTCCGCCAACACATTGTCTTTTCCTGGAACAAACTGTGATTGCAACTGGATGTTTAGACTCAGTGATTTCTCCCAAAGCTGCATTGTCAGTCTGCAAAGGGGATAAGAATGAGTGCCCCCCTGCTTGTTTATGTACCACATCACAGTGGTGTTGTCTGTCCGTATCATTAAGTGACCTTGCTGGAGTTGGTTTTGAAAAGCCTCGATAGCATGCATTACTGCCAGCATTTCCTTTTGATTTATATGCAGATGTGTTTCCTTTGGAGACCATTGTCCTTGTATACATCTGCCTTCCATGTGCACCCCCCATCCTAGGTCTGAGGCGTCTGTAGTCATGGATCTGTGCTATCTGTGGTTTTTTGAATGACAAACCTGTGTTTTCCTGGCTCACCGAAGCCCACCATAGGAATTCCTTTTGTAAGCATGGGATGAGTGTGGTATGATTGTCTCCAAGTTGTTGCTGTGCTGAGACCAAATGCTTTTTAGGTACCATTGAAGCTTTCTCATGTGTAGTTTTGAGAATGGAACCAGTAGGATGCAGGATGCCATGTAACCCAGGGCTTGTAGGACTCTCCTTGCAGTCATCTGGGTGAGTTTTGCTAAACCTTTGAAGTATTGAGTTAACTTCTCTTGCTTGTCTTTTGTCAGGTAAGCCATTTGAGAGGCTGTGTCTAGTTTGGCTCCTAAGAAGATTTGCTGGGATGGCTGCAGTCTTGACTTTTGGAAGTTGACTGTGTATCCCAGAGCTTGAAAGTAATCGTATGACATATTCCAGATTTTTTGTCAACATCAATTTGTCGTCCGCTTGTATGAGGCAGTCGTCCAGGTATGGGTAAATTTGTATACCCTGGAGCCTGCAATGAGCAATTACTGAAGCCAGGCATTTTGTAAACACTCTGGGCGCAGTAGATAAGCCAAATGGCAATGCTGAGAATTGATAATGCTCTGGCCCTGCAAGAAATCTGAGGTGTCTTCTGCAACAGTGTCTGATAGGGACATGCAGGTATGCCTCCTTGAGGTCCAGAGTAATCAGCCACGACTCCTTGCCCAGCATGGGAAGGAGTTGCTGTAGAGTCAGCATTTTGAACTTTGGTACTATGAGAAAGGTGTTTAATGCGGACAAGTCCAGTATTGGTCTCCATTGAGTTTCTTTTCTTGGAACAAGGAACAGTCTTGAGTAAAATCCCTGTTCTTGTTCTTGTTGTGGAACTCTTTCTATTGCTTTCATTTGAGTTAGCAGAGAGATTTGCTTGATAGCCTCTGCCCTTTGATGTTGTGGTAGATTTGGCATGCCTTGCTTTCTTGGTAAGGTATGAAAATGAAACCTGTACCCTCGGTCTATAATGTCTAAAATCCATTTGTCCTTTGTCAGTCTGTGCCAGTTTTCTGCAAACAGAGAATTTCCCGCCCAAGGGAGCTTCCAGTTGTTCCCTGGTAGGCAGTAGTAGAGGAAAGTCATTGAGATTGTGGTTGTTGGGCAGGAGAAACCCCTGCGTCACCTCTTTGGTTTCCTGGCTGCCATTGGCGTCCCTGTAAGGGCCTCTGTATTGGCCTCTTCCTCGGCCACGTCTGTTCTTACCCCTTTGAAACTTTTCTGGATTAGGAAAGGACCAGTTTTTTGAAGGCCAAATCCTACTGAATCTGGGGGGTTGAACCTGGAGGAAATCCTTTACAGTTTGAACTGATTTTGCTTTTTCTTCGATGGTCTTTAGTACATCCTTAGCATTTGCACCAAAAAGCTTGTTCTTTTCCAAAGGTGCATCCAGAAGCTTTGCTTTTACATGATCTGGTAGAGGTTGATCTTTTAACCAAGCATGTCTTCGCATCACTGCCCCCGTCATAGCTGCCCTACATGAAGCTTCCAGTGCATCATATCCACACTGCAGGAAGTGATTGCTTACTTGCTGAGTGTTATGTACAGCTTCCTGCAAAGTCTTCCTGTCTAAAGGATCAGGAGAAGCTAGTGTTTTTTGTAAATCTTCTAAAAGATAATCCTGATATTGGAACATATGAAAAAAGCAATTTAAAGCTCTCATAGATAAGGTAGTGGAAGTGTAAACCTTTTTACCCCATCTCTCTGATGACCTAGCTTCCCTGTTGGAGGGTAAAGGATTTTTTGAGGTGGAGGCTGAAACTCCTTTAGGCCCCTGTGAAATAGTTTCCAAATCAACAGTATGGACCCTGAATAAATGGGAATGAGTTTCAGGGACCCTGTAATACCTGTCTGGCTTGGCTGGTGCAGGAGGGAGAGTATCAGGGGTAGCACTAGAATCAGAATACAAATCATCCAGAACATCAAGTACAGGAGGAATAGCTAAGGGCCTGTGCTGAGGCTTCTTAAGGAAAGTCCTAAGGTGTTTCCTGGAATCAGAATATTCCTGGCCCTGCCACTTGAAATGTTCCCTCATGGTGTGCAGAACTTCCCCAAAAGAAATATCCTCAGGTGGGGAGGCGAAGGTATGGAATCTTCTGCATCTGAGTCCTCATAGGTCTGGAAGAGCTCTTCCTGGCTATCAGAGTGGACAGAGCCCTCAGAGTCTTCATCTGAAGGAGTGGGGTCAGAGGGTTCAACCCGGGGCCTTTTATCAGGAGGAGGCTGGGATGCTTTCTCTGGATGGGTCTGCGAACCTCTAATCATGGAAATTAAATCAGCAGCCATGGACATAATTTGTCTCTCTGGAGACGGCTGAGGTAAGGATCTAGAAGTAATATGCTTTGTTTTGCTGGCTGCCTTAGCCCTAGTGTAGGCCTTAATAGACATGGCCATAGGAGGCCTGGCAGCTCCACGTGCAGGAGTGACCTTGTCTACAGCAATGGTCTCTGGCATTTCCTCGGTTTCGGTATCCGGAGGAAAATCTATAACTGGTGTCGGAGTAATGTCTGGAATCGGGGTCGTCGGTAATGCGGTGTCTTCGGTTCGGAGCGGTGGAGAGACCATCTCAGAGGGAACCGGAGCACTCGCGCTGGGTTTTGGCGTGGAGTCGGTAGTAGACGCGGGCCGAGGATGTCGGTCCCGGTCTTTTCGCTTTTTGGGAGTTTGCGATGTGGGAAGATCCGACGGCATGGTATAAGCAAATTTATCGCCGAAAAAGTCTTCAGCGAACTCCGCCCGGCGCCTGAGAGTGCGCTTGTTGAAGCGAGCACAGGCTACACAGGCCGAGACGTTGTGGTCTGGGCCCAGGCAAGGGAGGCAGTAAGAGTGGAAATCCTTATGCGGTATTTGTTTACCACAAAAAAGACAATTGTTAACTTTTTCAGTAATTTCTGACATCGGCTGAGGCAAGAAAAGGTCCCCAACGGGGTACTTAGCTTTTTTGATGACTTCGGTATCATATAATACAGGAGCTGACCGACTGGCACTTGCGAACTGCTTCTGCTTCGGGCACTGCGCGGCAAGAAAGACTGAAGAAAATGGCGTCGGCTGATGCTTATATACTCCGGCCGCTCTGACGGAGAGAAATGCGACATCAGCCGACGTCGGACCCAGACTTTGGAATCCGGCCGACCGAGGGCTGCCTGAGGCAGGACAACCCACATGTTATGACTGCAGTTAAATTCTTGAAGGACATCTAGTATCCTGCCCTCTTCACTACCTCATACTCTAATACCTTGCCCTTCATGGCAAATCAGCACACGATAAGACACTTTTCCTTGTATATGTGTTGTGTCCTGACTTCATATAATGCTTTTGCACAATTATATACAGTGCTGCCACATCTCCTGGTGCCCAAAGTCAGATTTTTGTCTGAAAATGTGAGATTTTGTAGGACAAATCACACCTATAACCAGTGGTCTGGACTTCAGTTTACTGCCAAAATAAAAGCTCATTTTTTTTTAGAATTTGATTTATTTATACTGTTTCATATAATATTTAAGTGTTTCAAAGACACAATAATGGATTTTATGCATGTATTGAAGGAAATGTAAGAAATATTATTGCCCTAAAATTCTCAGCAATTTCCTGTGGGATCAGTAAAGTATTTCTGATTCTGGTATTTCACATTTTTGATGTTTTTTTCACAGGACTCAACTGCCCAGGCAGTGGCTGTCCTGCATGAAGTGGGACATGTGATAACCCTATGTTACTGACACATTACTAAAGATACACAGCACAATTTGGAAATCTGTTCTGTAAAATAATGTCAGTGCTGCACTATAACCATTCCTCAACACCGTGCTACCTGTCATTATTTCTAGATCAAACATTCTCTTTTCAATACAAGAGTTACATTCTCACTGTTATAGGGCAATATTAAACACAAGGGTACCTCCATCTGTCTTTTGACTATTACTGAGATTATACATTATATTCTTTAATCAAATGTCAATAAGTACATAAATAATAAGTGTACTTGAGACCGTGCAGCTATGCTCTAATACACGTTATTCCTGATAATACAAGTGCTTTTCTTCCTTTTGATTGTCACTCTCTGCTACAAAAGTATTGTCATGTGCTTCGTCAGATTGTAAGCTATGCCTAGTACTGATTTTTTTTTTTTTTTGGCTATGCCTAATAGCTCCCTGTACCACTATATATCCATTTCTAAGCCATTTGTTCTTGTTTTGGCATGATGAAAAGGACTCCCTACAGTGTCACATGTTAACCAACAGTTTTCAGCCCAAACTGTGTATCCCCCCCTGCATTTCTAGGGTGCCTACCAGGGACATCTTTATGTGATTTGTAAGTGTTACTCCAATAAAGTGAATTACATAATATTGGGGTGGCATCCTGGGACTCTGCTCCAATCAAATTGTCATTCCTGTCAAAGAGAAACAAGTTACCTGTTCTTTGAGATCTCTTAAATTTCAAAGTTCTGCATGTGTACTGTTGTGAGTATCTAGATATACTACGTGAAGCAACATCATGTCAGCCACTTGTACGCATACCCTCAACCATTGGATTCTTCCTTCTCTGCTGGAAAAATCCTATACTTTGAAGACATCTCTTAAAGGCATCATCAGTTTTTCTTTATAACCCCTCTGTATGCTCTGCAGGCACATCCACCATGTAATGGTAGTCTGTTCACTACCCAAGGTACTTGGGTTAATTTCCAATTAATGGCGCTGCAGTATAGCACAAGACAGCTATAAACTCCTGAATCTACCACCCTTTAGATAATATGTTAAACTGAGAATCCCAATCACTCCAGTGGCTCTACTTGAGAGGGGCACTGGAAACTGACACTGGGCGGCACAATGCCAGGGCACTTCCATGGACTAGGCTTGTAAAGCCACAGGGGCCATAAGCCTAGTACACACCTATGAACCTATTTGCCAAAGAGGTAACAAAGACTGATCTTGGATCTTGTGTGCTTGTTGAAAAGAGCAGTGGAAATTCACTGCTCAGCTGCAATAATTGCACTGTTTTGAATGTATATAGTTTAAACTATGTTTTGAATTTCTGTATGAGTGGTGGTGAAATCTGTACATTAATATTTTTTTATTAGTGAGACCATGTATTTCTACAACATATACTACACAAATTTGGATACAGCAGATTTTGCTCAGCTTACAAGTTGCATTTTCAGTTACGTCTGGGTCCAGTTTAATCAAAATCCATAGTATATATCTATGCATGTGAATATTACATAGTGTGGAAGTTATTGCCATATGCTATGTCAAATTGTTACTAAATTGAACGGACAAATGTAAATAACATTGATGTAAATAAATAGAGCATTTTGTACAGTCTAAACAATACTGCTTCTTTAAAACAGACTGATATTTTTGTATTAGATAGAAAGGTTTAGTTAATTAAAGTACAGTTTTGTACCTACCATAAATGTAGATGTTCGAGTGTTCACCCTGCTGCAGTCATCACACTTGGGCTATCCTGCCATCAGGCGGTCCCGCAGTCGGCCCGAGTTCCAAAGTCTTGGTTCGGCGTCTGTTGCCGTCGCTTCTTCCCGGATGTCAGTGCGCCAGGGGTATACAAGAGGCATCCAACGCCATTTTCTTCAGTTTTTCTTGCCCCAGATGTCAGGTGCCCCCAACAGGTAGGCAATACATGTTGCTATATAAAAATATACATATAAAAATAAAACAATACCTTCAGTCACAAGCAAATACACCACAGAGATTGTATAGGATAGAAAGGTATAGAAAAGTCTAGTTTGTTCAGAGGGGATGGAGGGAGGGTAACCTGGACTGCAGCAGGGTGAACACTCGAACATCTACATTTATGTTAGGTACAAAACTGTACTATGTTCGTGTTACCCTGCTGCAGTCATCACACTTGGGTTGAATCCCAAAGCTAAGGATGAGTGGTGGAGTTAAACAGGATAAGAAGAAGCTAGTAGGCCCTGCAAAACTGCAGTGGCAAAACCAGCTCTAGTCTTAGAATATAGAGGCAAGTGGTAGTGTTTGGTAAAGGTGTGCACTGAACTCCAAGTTGCAGCTTCCAGAATATCCTTGGTTTGTACCCCCCTGAGAAAGGCTGCTGATGCAGCTGTAGCCCTGGTGGAGTGGGTCCCAATGTTAGCAGGTACCGGTTTCCCATGATGCATGTAGCAGAAACGTATGCAATGTCCTATCCATTCTGAAATGGTCTGTTCTGAGATGGCTTTTCCTTGTGATCCTGCAGCATAGGCTACAAAGAGTTGGTCAGATTTTCTGAAAGCCTTAGTTTTATCCAAGTAGTAACGTAATTGCCTGTGAATGTCCAAATTGTGCAGGAATCTTTCTCCTTTGTTCTGGGGATTTGGAAAAAAGGTGGGCAAATGAATGGTTTGGTTTAGGGCCACACTGGATACCACCTTTGGCATAAAGGAAAGGTTAGTTCGTAGAGAGAGACTGTCTTGATGAAAAATGAGGAAAGGCTCCACTGCCATTAGTGCCTGTAGCTCTGAGACTCTTTTAGCTGAAGTTATTGCTAGCAGCAGGGCAGTTTTCCATGAAAGAAATTTTAAATCAACTGAAAAAGCTGGTTCAAAGAGCGGCAGTGTAAGCTTTTCCAGAACAAAGTTGAGATCTCAAGTTGGTGTTGGTGCTCTCCTGGGCGGTCTTATGTTCTTAGCCCCTCTGAGGTACTGTCTTAGGAGTGGAAGTGAGAATAAAGGAGGATCTGTGTTGTAATGGTCTGAAATTGATGAGGCGTGGATCTTAATAGATGAAAAGGAAAGTCCTTTGTGTAACATCTCAGTTAAATATTGTAGAATCTGAGGAATGTTTGGATCAAGGGGATTTTGGCCTTTAGCCTGGTTCCAGGCGCAAAATCTTTTCCATTTGTCTGAATAGGTTTTCCTGGTGCTAGGCCTCCTGGCCTCCAGAATGACATCCTTAACAGCTTTGGATAGAGGTGTTGGCTGGTTGGCTAGGTAATTTGCCATGCAGCCAAGTTTAAAGTCTTGAGCTGGCTGTGTAGAATCTGATTGTCTTGCTGGGTGAGCAGGTGAGGAATTTGTGGTAAAATCTTTGGTGGGCCGTGGGCCATGTTCCTTAGAATTGGATACCAGTGCTGGCGTGGCCAGTCTGGTGCAATGAGTATCATTTGTGGTCTCTCTAATCTGACTTTCAGCAGTACCTTTGCTAGAACAGGCAGCAGAGGAAAGGCATACACTGTTAATGTTTTCCAACTGAATGAGAGGGCGTCCACTTTCCAAGCTTGTGGGTGGAATGTCCTTATGCAAAATTTTTGAAGTTGGTAGTTTTGGGGGTTGGCAAACAGATCTATGTCCGGGCGTCCCCATTTTTGAGTCATCATTGCAAATACTTGTGGATCTAGTTTCCACTCATGGGGATCCATGATGTTTCTGCTTACTTCGTCTGCCAATGTGTTTTTCTTTCCTGGCAGGAATTGTGCTTGTAGTTTAACTTGGTAAGAGTGCTGTGTTCCACAAGGTCATTGCTTGCCTGCATAGGGGGTAGGAATGTGTGCCCCCTTGCTTATGTACCACATTACTGTGGTATTGTCCGTCTTTATTATTAGTTGTCCTGGGTGTAAGAGGTCCTTGATGGCCGTTAGGGCATTCTGTACTGCTAGCATTTCTTTTTGATTGATATGCAGATGCCTTTGATGTGTAGTCCATTTGCCCTAAATGCACTGTCCTGCCATGTGTGCTCCCCAGGCATAGTCCGATGCGTCTGTTAAAGTTTGCCTGGCTGTGGGTAAGGTGAAAGGCTGACCCTTACTGAGGTGACATGCCTGTGTCCACCATAGAAACTCCTGTTGAAGGCAGGGAATGAGTGGTATCATTGCTTCTAAGCTGTGGCTGTGCTGAGTCCATACGCTTTTCAGGTACCACTGTAATTTTCTCATATGCAGTTTTGCAAATGGTAATAGTAGTATGCAAGATGCCATGAATCCCAAGGCCTGCAGAATTTTTCTTGCAGGGAGTTGGGTCCTTGTTGCCATTATTTTGAAGTATTGAGTCAGCTGCTGTTGCTTGTCTGGCGTGAGATAAGCCATCTGGGCAGTTGTATTCAAGCTGGCACCCAGGAATATTATGTTTTGTGAGGCAACTAGTTTTGATTACTTTTTGTTTACTGTGTACCCTAGGCAACTTAGGTGTTTGACAAATGCCTGATGCTTTAAAAGAATGTCCTTGCTGTCTGCTTGAATAAGGCAGTCGTCCAGGTATGGGTATATTTGAATTCCTCTTTGTCTGCAGTATGCAATTACTGGTGCCAGGCATTTTGTGAAGACCCTGGGCGCAGTAGATAAGCCAAAGGGCAGTGTAGAGAATTGGTAATGGGTTGAACCTGCAATGAAGCGGAGGTATCTTCTGCAATTTTGTCTGATAGGGACATGCAGGTATGCCTCCTTGAGGTCCAACGTTACTAGCCAAGCTTTCTTGCCCAGCATGGGAAGAAGCTGCTGTAGTGTTAGCATCTTGAATTTTGGTACTTGCAGGTAGGTGTTCAGAATTGAAAGATCCAGAATGGGTCTCCATGCTTGGTCCTTTCTGGGGACTAGAAAGAGTCTTGAGTAAAATCCTTGTCCTTGCTCCTGTGTAGGTACCTGTTTAATGGCTCTCATGTCCATGAGAGCTGTAATTTGTTTTTGTGCTTCTGCCCATTGATTCGGTGGCAGGTTTGGCATTACTGTTATCCTTGGCAAGGTATGAAAGTGGAATCTGTATCCTTGTGAGACAATGTTTAGGACCCATTTGTCTTTTGTGATGATGTGCCAGTTGTCTGCAAAAAGTGCTAATTTTCCTCCCAAGGGAGCTGCCAAGAGAGATTTGCTTGGGAATTTGAGGGTTGAGTCATTGTGTTTGTCTTCTGCTAGCTTGGGGGCTGTCTTCTCCTCCCTTCTGGGTAGCAGTACCCCATTGGCGAGGTTTGTAAGGGCCTTGGGACTGACCTCTGCCCCTTGGGCGTCTGTATTTGCCCCTCTGTGATCTGTCAGAAGCTGGAAAGGACCAGTTTTTTGTTGGCCAATTTCTGCTGAAACGAGGGGGTCATAACCTGTAAAAAATTCTTGACAGTCTGCATAGACTTTGCCTTATCCTCCATTTTCTTTAAAACTTCTGCTGCTTTGACACCAAATAAGACATCCTGCTGTAAAGGTGCATCCAAAAATTTTGCTTTAACATGATCAGGTAGGGTTTGTTCTTTTAACCAAGCGTGTCTATGTATGACAGACCCAATAACAGCTGCTCTACATGAAGCTTCCAATGAATCAAATCCACATTGTAAAGTATGTTTGCCCACCTGTTCAACTGCATGCAACAGCTCCTGCATTTCCTTGAATTCAGATTACTCAGAATGTGTGCTCATTTTTTGTTTTAATTGAGACATTAGGAATTGCTGATAATTCAGCATGTGAAAGACAATTTAATGCTCTCATAGCCAGAGTAGTTGAGGTGTATATCTTCTTTCCCAATCTATCTAGGGCTCTGGAATCCCTTTCAGAGGGTACAGAATTTTTAGCCACAGAGCTTTAGCCCCTTTGGGACCCTGGGAAATTGTTTCTGGG
Source organism: Protopterus annectens (assembly GCF_019279795.1). Classification (NCBI taxonomy): domain Eukaryota; kingdom Metazoa; phylum Chordata; order Ceratodontiformes; family Protopteridae; genus Protopterus; species Protopterus annectens. The sequence goes on along the minus strand of NC_056749.1, from coordinate 495,737,500 downwards.
TCAGCCACAGGGCTTTTATAAAGGAATTTGTGAGAGTCAGGTACTCTGTAGTATCTGTCTGGTTTGGCTGGAGCAGGTGGTAGAGTCTCTGGATTTAGACTAGACATCATCCACAATGTCTACAACTGGAGGGATAGCAAGTGGTCTGTGCTGGGGTAGTAAAAGGAACTCTCAGAGCCTTTTCTTTGAATCAGAGTAGTCCTGTCCTTCCCAGTGGAAATGTTCCCTCATGGTGTGTAAAGTTTCCCCAAAAGAGTAGTCTTCAGGGGGAGATACTGAGGGAATAGAGTCTTCAGCATCAGAGTCTTCATAAGAGGGAAAAGTGTAATCCTGTTCCTCAGAAGAATCTGAGGAAATTGAAACCTGGTCAGAGGAAGCATAATCCTCCTCTTGTCTTGGTCTTTTATCTGGAGGGGGATGGGAACCCCTGATTAGGGTAATCAAATCTTCAGCCATCTTAAGCATCTGTTTCTTAGGCATGGGGCCTTGAACTGTAGACTGATGTACAGTCTTTTTTGGTTTTAATGGAGTTTTAAGCTTAGCATAAGATTTAATGGTGAGTGCAGTTGGTCTGAAGACACCTTCTGCAACCGAAGGTGTTTCTACTATACCAGGATCTACTTCTGCTCCAGTGTCGGAAGGGCCTAATGAAGATGGCTGCGACGGCCTAGTACACTCCGCTTGAGAATTCGCAGCTGTCTGGGGCTCCAATTTTGCGGTTGTCAGGGGCTGCGTAGGCACCTCACTGAAAACCGGAGAACCGGCGGCAGGCCCAGCAGAGGCCTCTGAGTCTGACTTGATCCTAGGCTGCCTGCCCATATCCTTGTGTTTTTTATGCATGCCGGTCGTCGGCTGCTCCGACAGCATGATATAATTAAATTTCCTACCAAAGTAATGTCGTGCGAAGTCAAAATGGCGTTTGATAGTTCGTTTACTAAATCTAGCACAAAACCGACAACCTGTGACGCCGTGGTCTGGGCCTAGGCAAGGAATACAATAAGAATGGAAGTCTTTATGAGGTATTTGCTTCCCACAAGAAATGCAATTGTTAACTTTTTCTGACATCGGACTGAGGCAAGAAAAGGTTCACCAACGGGGTACTTAGCTTTATTGAAGACTTCGGACTGAAATTCAATTTGAAAATCTCAGGTGTCAGCCGACCAGCACTTGCGAACTGCTTCTGCTTCGGGCACCGTGCGGCAAGAAAGACTGAAGAAAATAAAGTTGGATGCCTCTTATATACCCCTGGCGCACTGACGTCAGGGAAGAAGCGACGGCAACCAACGCCGGACCAAGACTTTGG